>NW_026057578.1:34870225-34893177 GCF_023721935.1 Panthera uncia | reverse complement strand
CCTCCCTCCCACCCCCCATCAACCCTCAGTTTGTTCTCAGTTTTTAACAGTCTCTTATGCTTTGGCTCTCTCCCACTCTAACCTCTTTTTTTTTTTTTTTTTTCCTTCCCCTCCTCCATGGGTTTCTGTTAAGTTTCTCAGGATCCACATAAGAGTGAAAACATATGGTATCTGTCTTTCTCTGTATGGCTTATTTCACTTAGCATCACACTCTCCAGTTCCATCCATGTTGCTACAAAGGGCCATATTTCATTCTTTCTCATTGCCACGTAGTACTCCATTGTGTATATAAACCACAATTTCTTTATCCATTCATCAGTTGATGGACATTTCGGCTCTTTCCATAATTCGGCTATTGTTGAGAGTGCTGCTATAAACATTGGGGTACAAGTGCCCCTATGCATCAGTACTCCTGTATCCCTTGGGTAAATTCCTAGCAGTGCTATTGCTGGGTCATAGGGTAGGTCTATTTTTAATTTTCTGAGGAACCTCCACACTGTTTTCCAGAGTGGCTGCACCAATTTGCATTCAGAGGGGGAGAATTTAAAGAGGTGAGAAAAATAGGGCTAGATCACTGACCACCTTCATGAAACCACACAAGTGACTTTGCTCTCTTGGACTTAATTTTCTGATCTGTTGTGTGGGTCTCTTCATGCTTGCAGTGTGAATAAACTGATGGTAATATATGTGAATTCACTGTGTTTACATATAGTTTCCCATTAGTGAAGCTAAGCCACTACCATGCTTGTTATCGGTGCTTTTTCCTTTTGACTTAAAATCATTCTCTCTTAAAATGATACTTTCCCTGCCATCTTTACAGCAATATGATGAGTGATTTGGAAATACTTAAATATACCCCTTAGAACTAGTACCTAATAGCTTACTTACATCTACGTAAAATCCACAGCGCAGTGCAGCTTAAATCCATCTGGGATTACAGGGGCCTATCTTTGGCTATGGTAGAATCCCAACAGGATGCTCTTGTGACACTTTTCCAATGGCCAGTCACATGGCTCATGCAGTAATAGTAAAAGAAAAAAAAAAACAAAACAACAACAAAAAACAACGAAATGAATTCTGTATTTTGAAAATATGGGTCTTCTGATTTTTTACCATTCATTATTCATAAAATAGTTTGCCAAGTCCTCTTATCTGCATATCGATTTGTAGATATATCTTAGAGTATAGTTAATAAGAAAGGTACAACATAATAGGCTTCTGCGGTTTTGGCAAATGTTCTGTTTCTTCTTACATGAGTATGTTCAATTTATCAAAACTGAGCAGGATGTATGTTTGCTTTGTGCACTTTACCGTGTATGTGCTATACTGCCATTTTAAGACCATTTTTCTTAAAATAATGAGTAGGATTTCAACAGAGAGGAAAGTGTGTGCTCTACTGGACCACAAAAGCAAGACACCAAATGAGGTGAGGCTGGAGTTAGCATGGATGTGACCTGCGTGTCACAGGGGGATGGATCATTGTACAATATGTAAATGTTCACTGAACACTTATTGTGCCCCAGCTGGAAGACCCTGAGGGCTAGGTACCCTAAAATCATTTACAACCCACATTCCCCTTGCCTACCTTTTAAAATCAAAGTTGGGAAAGCTCAAATACTCAATTTATTAACCTTGCCAGCTAGGCATGGCAATCTGTAAGCTGTTGAAAGGGCGTCCAGAAAAGCCTTTTCAAAAGGGGGAGACCCACTAAACGTACTCCCCAATCCTTTTGTCTTTTGCCTTCTCTTTTCTTCATCCTGCTGGAATGGGGTGATAGCACCCAGAAGCAGGTCAGCTGTCTTTCAACCATGCCATGACAAGTGTCAGGAAAGAGGCTTGTGTACTCAGAATGGAGGCTGGACAGATAAGAAGAGTGAAGTCCCCTGGGCAAGTTCTCCTCATTGGTTGGTCAGTATGACAGGCAGGCAACATGAGTCAGAGATGTGTGGGTCAGTCTATTTTAGGACACTGTCTTTCAGACCTTGAGCCTGCCCAAAAAGTTGCCCTTTGGGAATTTCAACATGTTTATATACAGATGTGCTACTTTTTTGAAGAATTATTTAGGTATTTGTTTTTATATACTGGACATAAGCTTGCAAGCAAGAACACATGATCAAATTAACCTAAGTTTTGTTGACCACCAGCTTTTTCAAAGTTACTGGCAGAAGGTTTTTACTGATTCAAACACTTTTCTCTCCTACTCCTTGGACTCCCACCCCCCCCCCCCCCCCCCAGATGATAATCTCATGTCCTCTTAGTCTTGGAGTTGTTCTCTCTAGAAGGAAACATTTTCAACATTTCCATAACTGGAGAGAATATTTTATCTTTACTTGGAGACTTGATAATTTTCCAAGGAGACATACTCAGAGGGAAATGGAAAGACTGGAAAAGAATTTGATAAACTTGGAAAGTTGACAGAACAGATGCTGTGATTTTTTTCAGTTGAGCTAGCACATTTTATCACAGCCATTTTGAAGCTGAACATTGAAATTCTTTGCACACCATCATTTGTCACCAAACTTTTTATTTGTTTGCATTTTGTTGTTATAATTGGACAAGTCATATGTGAGTATACTAAGGCATGGTGATAATTTAAATAATGCAAATATAGTTGTGTATTCATTTGCCAACTTTGAGGAGAAAAATGGATTCAATATGTTTAATAATTATGGATGAATATTTTTACATCCTTTCCTAGAAGACTTGATTAATGTCTGGACTTGCCATGATCATAGGGTACAGATTGGGGGAATGTTTACGGATTTTGATATTTGAAGCTGTAACTTGATATAGGTGTTTTGAGAAGATACAATGTAAGTAAGAGGGAATCTCATATGATACGAAGAGGTGCTGCAGTTATTGGAAAAGTAGGATCATATTAAAATGAAGAGAATGTTCTTCCCTTGAAACTAAGCTGCATTTAGTTCAATTTAACAAGCATTTGACCAATTTGTTCCCTTTATGTGTCTGTAAAGAGTGAGAGAATTTAGGCAAGTAGGATTGTGAGATGCCAAGCAGTGGTGTGGCTCCAGGTCTTGTGGTTTTCTCCTTGCATTTTGCTTGTGGTCCACTTCCACTTGGCAGAGACTGCCTCTGCTTCCCTCCCTCCCTTCCACCCACCCACCCTGGGGCTCTTGAACTAACATCAAACTTCCTGCAAACCCTGAGCTCAGACCCCACCTCCTCCCACCTGATCTAGGAGTTTGCATCTCCAGATGAGCCTTACATTTTCCAGGGGTATTCAGAGTATTTTTATTTATTTATTTATTTTTATTTTCAGTATTTTTATTTTTTAAGTAATCTCTATACCCAGTGCAAGGCTCAAACCCCAAACTCCAAGATCAAGAATCACATGCTCCATTGACTGAGCCACCAAGTTTCACTCAGAGTGTTTTCTTGCCTCCTCATTCTCAACCCACAAATAGCATCGTCGTCCCACCCCTTGGCTTTCCCTTCAAGCAACTGAAAAACCTCAAGTGGTTTTCCTCCAAAACCTCCATATTGAAATGCCTGTGCATTCTTCTGTCCTCTCTTCAGCCTCAATTGAAGTTTTTTTCTCATCCTCCCTTCTTCTAGGTCTCCACTTGGAACCCCATCAATGGCCAAGCTCTCCCTGAAAGTGAGAAACTAGCCCCCAAACCCAACAAGACATTTTAAGCCTCCATCCACCAGACTTCTGAAGATTCTCCATTACTTCCTCTTGACTCTCCTCCTCACCATTCCCTTGAGGTTTTATTCACTTCATGGAGATTTTTTTCTCTGCCTTTATCTTCAGGCTACCCCCTCTCTCTGTAATTGTGTCCAGCCCTAGGGCTCTCAGTGATCCTCACAATGCCTGTCACCCAGTCTGTGTCTCCCAACTCTGCCCTCTTCCATGAGCACCAAAGCTGCATTTCCAACTTGTGCTAGATGTCTCCACCTGGGTGATATCTTAAAAATACATCCCTAACCAAATTTATTTTTAGCCCTGTCTCATCTTTGAAGTCACTCTCCCATCCCCAATCCTATATCTCCGCAGTGGCAGACCCCAAAGCAAAAATTAAGCTTCTGGGGCACCTGGGTGGCTCAGTTGGTTAAGCATCAGACTCTTGATTTCAGCTCAGGTCATGCTCTCATGGTTCATGGGATCTAGCCCCACTAGATTCTCTCTCTCTCTCTGCCCTCCCCTGCTCATGCACACATGTGCACTCTGGCTCACTCTCTGTCTCTCTCTGTCTCTCTCTCTCTCTCAAAATAAATAAACTATTAAAAAATTAAACAAGATTCAGTATCATATTATAGAAATATAGCATCAATAATAGTCCTTTTAGGGCCTATCAGTAATAGTCGGTTGAGCATCCGACTTCGGCTTAGGTCATGATCTCACGGTTCTTGAGTTTGAGCCCCAAGTTGGGCTCTGTGCTGACAGCTCAGAGCCTGGAGCCTGCTTCAGATTCTGTGTCTCCCACTCTCTCTCTGACTCTCCCCCATTTGCGCGCTCGCTCTCTCTCAAAAATAAGTAAAACATTTTAAAAAAAAGAATAGTCCTTTTAATTAAAGTTTAGACCAGTAAATATCTTTAGTATCTATATTCTTTGTGTTTTCTAAGATTCATGCGGTTGGTTGTGTCATTGTAGATTATTGAGAGGAGAGTAGCATCTGCAATTTTATTTTTTACCTTTTCATGGGACCTAAATTATGATTTCACTGTAGAATTGTAGTTGATTGATGTACCCCATTTCTTGCCAAAGTCCTACATTATGAATAATTTGATTCATGCGTTGATGGGCAGTTGGGATAGTTAGAAGAATTTTACAGATGGGAGATTCTTAGCATGATTAAATCTATTAAGGAAATGAGAGCACTTTTGGCCTTCAGAATCTTCAAAAGCATCATGTTAAATGAGACCCAACCAACAGAATATTTCTAACTCTCTTTCTGACTTAGAGTATTCACATTGTATTGCAATTAAAAATTGAGTCCTAGAGTTCATAAACTTATATTTGATTTAGAGATTCATATATAATACTTTTAACCTGTGAAATAAATATCATTAGTCTCTATTTTAACACAATGTTCTGTAGCATATCCTGATAGGAGAAAACAAAATAGACTCCTTTCCTGAGGGTAAAAATAACTATCTTCTTGAGAGTTAATAATAGAATCCAAGATATTGATATGGAGAGGTTCTGAGTTTCTGGCACCTTGCTTAGAATTGGTGAGAAAGAATTTCAGAATATTACACAATGTATAGAGGCAGAAATGGAAGAAAGACAGGGTACCTGAGTTCATACTTCAGGATGGGGGTGGACAAAGCATCTATGTGAACTTGGAATAACTATAAATATGTATACATGTCTAATGATAGTTTAGTTGATATATTGGTGCCTTTTATGTCAATACTCTAATTTGTCCCATTTTTTCAGTTTGGCAAAGAAAAAAAGGGGGGAAATATAAACAACTATGCATACTCTCTAGTTAGCTTTGGAAGCATGGTTGGGGATCTCCTCTGAGACATCTCTGAGATGTGCTAACATCATAGCAGTTAGCACACTGTAATTCAATCTCCGATTTATAGTCAGGCTTTCTACTAGACTCAAGTTCCTCTTGAGAGCAGATCCTGTGTTTTCCTTACTGTATCTATAATGCATGGTGCAAAGTAAGTTCCCAGGGAAGACTTCCTTAATGAATGAATGAGAATGGGAGTCAGAAGTTGGCATCTCCAGTAGCTCCCCACTGTCATGCTGCTGTGCGTTTTGTGTAAGAGGTGAGGAAAGATACTCTCAAAGTACTGCCTGCCACCCATATGTCATTGATCCTAAAGTACCTATTGTTTCATATTTTAACATCCCCAAAATACAGTGAAGGGCACGCTGTGGTTTTGTGTGTCCTACCAAGATAATGGTATGATTCACAACTGATGGCATCTGAAATTCAGTGAAAGTACATTGTGTTGAAAGTACACTGTGTTGAAAGTACATTGTGTGAAATTCAGTGAAAGTACATTGTGTTTATCAGGGTATAAAATGAGAACAAGGTAAGAGGCACTGAGTGGGTTGGGTTGGGATAGTGAGGGGGAAGGAAGGTTGCAGTGTTAAGTAGGATGGTCAGGGTGGGCATTATAGAGGAGAGGAGATCTAAGAAAGACTACAAGGAGGTAAGGGAAGGAATATGTGGATATCTGAAAGGAGAATGTTCTAGGGAGAAGGAATATAGTGCAAGGGCATGAGTGTACCTGACTGCCCCACACCTAAGGAACTAAATAGGAGGCAGCTGTGCCTGGAGCAAGGGGGAAGTAGTAGGAGATGAAGTCAGAGATGGAATGAAGGTTGGGGAAGTAGATCTCGTAAGGTTCTGAAGGTCATTGACTTTTGCTCTAGTGACATAAGGGGCCCATGCAGGGCTCTGAGCAGAAATTTGACTTGATTTGAATTTTCTTTGTTAAAAAATAAACATGTATTCTGTCTGGTGGCCAATAGCAGACTATATAGGGACAAGGGAAGAGACTAAGAGACCTGCCTTGAGTCTCTGACATGGATCTGGGGGAGAGAGGATGGTGGTTCAGGACAGGTGGTGACGACAGTGGAGGATGTGAAAAGTAGTTGGAACCTGGATATTTTATTAAAATGGAGCCGGACACCCTCTCTTCCTGAGGGACTAGACACTGGTGTGAGAGAAGGACAGGGTCGAGGACAATGCCAAGGTTCTTGGCACAAGAAACTAAAAGGGAGGACTTGCCCTTACCTCAGTGAGGACAGCTGTGGATAGAATGAGTTTGGGAGAAAATATCTGGAATCCAGGTGTGGGCATGTTGAATTTGAGTTAGCCTGATGGCAAGTGATCTGAATAATGTCGATATTGTCCAACACTGCTGGATATTAGAGTCCCTGAGCTGGGAAAGAGGTCTGGTCTTGATATGCCTTAGTGTATCATATCCTGATTTAAGCAAATGTATGATAAATGTTGTAACTTACTTGCTCCTTGAAGCCCCACAACAAGCAAAGACAACATCCTCTCAACTTCATTGTCATGATCAGATAGCCTTCTCTGGGGGAGTTGTCACATTTAGACCTGCTCCACAGAAACCTTTCTAAACTTTCTCTTTGCCTTTCTTTACACCTTATTTTAGACAGACTATCCTTTCTCTCCGTGGTAAATTCGTGAAGGATCACTTGTACCTTTCTCCAAGGCCTGCCCATTTTGTTTGTTCAAATCCCAAATTGAATCAGTGATGGGATCTGTTTAGAAATGGGGACAATTAAGACTTAGTGCCCTGCGAAGGTCTTTTCACCTGATGATGCTATACAGCAGTATTTGTGTCAGTGTTAGTGGTTAAATTAAAAGAAAACTCAAATGGATAGTAGACAGTTTTTCTTAATTGCAGACCATGCTGTAATAGGCACTGTCCATTTCCTGAAAAAAAGAGAGAAAGTCTGAGACCTCTGTCAATAAAAGAAAATAACCATCAGCATCACAAGAGCCAGGTAAGTAAAGGAACAATGCATTAGGGTTGTGATGATATATGAGAAGATTAAGTCATAATTACTATATGATTATAACCTTTAAAGCACATGATATATGGATGGAACACCAAGGAAGTTAAATCTCTATCTTAACATTAAAATGGTTATGGCATATAAAAAGGCTTGTTCAGAGGAAGCTACTATCCAATGCTTGTATGGTTTAAGCTAACAGTCTCCAAGGGGTTATGTGTGAACTAGATGATATAAGGGGTGTGGGAAGAAGATAACTAAGATGTGTAGCTTAGATGTATATTTTAACCTAGATACAGATATTAATCTTTCTAATATTTAAAATATAGATTAGCACTAATAAAATATGGTTCTACTAAAATGTAGATATATTGATGGATAGGACGAATTGTATTTGAGTGATGATGTATATAGTATAAATGTCTCAGCATCCTCTAGGACCTAGATAATATTTGCTTTTGGTTGTGAGAATATTATTTTCTATTCAAACTGGAAATAGAGTTAGTAGCAGAATAAATAAACATTGCTTTGAATATCAAAGCTGAAGAAGCATGAAGTGATTTTTCTTATTTTTGGTAAATATTGGCTTAACTTTGTAAATTTCACCCTTTTATATCCTATTTCTTTCTCTTTTTATCTATAATTTTCCTGATGTAATTTAGTGTTTCGGGAAAGTGAACAAGAGGTAAAGAGAGTTCTAGAAGGGTTATTAATGTGACTCTTTCATCTGATTTTGTCCCATACTAATTGCAACTCACTAGGAGCTGCCTTTTCCCCCACAAGTCTAGAAAATTCATTTTTGGTCCTTTGGCCTCATCTCCAGACTGTGCAGAAAATGTGCCTCATGATAACAGTAGCTAGCTCCATGAGAGATTGTTTTAGAGATGGTGCTCTTAAGAATTGGAAGTCTAGTTTAGTATGTTAAAATGTGAATTTTATCATAGAACATACATATTGGAAATAGATGTCAAATACAAATTCATATATGTATTATTTTATTCAGAATTCAGTTGCTTTGTTATTTGAGCTATTAGTAAAGAGCATAGTTTTAGTTAAGATGCATTGATACATTTGCCCTTTGCTGCTAATCGAAAATAAAGGTCTTTAGCAAATAACTTACTAACAATGGTACTTAAATGTTTAGTTGTAATACTAAAGTGACTTTAAGGGACTGTAATAAATTTCCCCTGAAATATTAAAGTTTATGTAAATATAATTTAAAAAAATACATAAAGGTGGGCATATATATATTTCAATATACAAAGGTGGGAAAATATGTGAGGGAGGGACTTTGCATCCCTTCCCCCACCAATGCCAAGTTTTAGAATTGGTAGAATTCTAAAGGAAGGAAGAATTACAATCTATTAATTTAATGCAATACTAACCAAAATGCTAATGTAATTCTGTGAAGTATAAAATCTAATTCCAGAATGTATCTGGGAAAGAAAATGCTCCCAAAACAAAACAAATGAAAAATGTGAAAAAAAGAACAGTAAAGAAAGTTTACCTAGCCAGATACCAAAATTTACTATAATAATTTAAAAAGTGAATTATGAACAAACTTAATTGTATTGCTTAGAGATATGTATATTATATAAAATATGTGTGTATGTATGTGTGTGTATGTGTGTATATATGTATATGTGTATATATATATATACACACACATGTAGATTTATATACGTGTGTGTGAATGGTTACCTGAAAGTTCACTTTATGCTGTTCATTACACTGTACATATAAATTGATTGCCCTTTCCTGTGTTATTTTGTATTTCACAATAGGAAAATAATGTGATCTAGATCCAGGAATAGACAAATATATTGGTGGAAAGAATTGGTAGTTGAGAAATGGACTCCTGTTTATATGAGAATTTAGGTAGCATTTCCATTTAGTTTAGAGAGGGTGAAAAATCAAATAAATGGGACCATGTAGAAAGATCATCCATGCTTCATTATGTATAGCAAAAGTCAGTTAAAGAACCAGGTGTAATAAAAGAAATAAAAGTATTAAAAATAACATTTGAGAACTTGTTTGTAATCATGGTAAGTTTGTAATACTCCTGAGGCTTAAGAGATGTTAAGACAAAAAACCCCATATCAATAAATTAAATATTAACCTACTTACAGTTCTTTGGATTAATATTTTAGTTAAAAGTTACAGACTTAAAAATAAATACGCATTTTTAGGGGCACCTGGGTGGCTCAGTCAGTTAAGTGTCTGATTTTGGCTCATGTCATTATCACGCAGTTTGAGATTGAGCCCTGCCTGCATCAGGCTCTGTGCTGATGGCTCAGAGCCTGAAACCTGCTACGGATTCTGTGTCTCCCATTCTCTCTGCCCCTACCCCTCTTGCACTTTGTCCCTCTCTGTCTCAAAAGTAAATAAACATAAAAAATATTTTTAAAAAACACACGCAATTTTAAAGGGATTTTGCCCAATTAATAAAAGCACTCTCCAGAAATTCCTTCATCTTCATACTCACAGAGCTTCACACAGACCTGTCCTCATGCTCAGCCTTCCCAGCCCTTGTTATAATGCAGGAAATACCCTTGCTTGTTGACCCCACAGTTTTTGCTCCAGATTGCACATCCTCAGCTTGGTCATTTTTCCTTTTACACTAGGTTTTTCTCATCACACTATATGTATAAATTGATAGTGCTTATCTCAAAAAAGCAACAAGACCCACCGCTGGCAATGGCCCTCATCTTCCATCCTAGCTTTCTGCCATTTCTTTTGCCCTTTCTCCCTGAGATTTAGGAAGACATATACATACAGTTCTACTCATTTCTATCCATTTACTCTTGATTTTACTCAAGTAATTCGTTTCCAATTACAATAACTGATCTTGTCAAGGAAACCAGCTACCTTCGTGTTGTCAAATCCAATGAACACTTTCTTTTACTCCTCCTTTATGTCTCAGGTGAAATATTAAACCCACAGAGATATCTCCCATGTCCACCATACCTAAAGTAGCACTAGCCCCTTTCTACTTCTTTCAACCTTTTGTTTTCTTCCTGGAACATCTTATACTAGGGGCTTATAATGAATGTATCTTTTTTGTCTATTTAATTGCTGTATGACAAACTGTCCCCCAAACAACAAGTGTTTCTCCTCTTATGGTTTCTATGGATCAGGAATTCAGGAGCAACTTCACTGGGTCTCTCATTCATGTTCCTTCATGAGATTATAGTCAGAGTATTATTTATTAGGGCTGCAGTCTCTTCTGAAGCTATTGATGGGTTTGGGGGTCAGCTTTTCAGCTTTCTTCTATGGCTGTTGTCAGGAAATCTCCATTCGTTCCTCACCACATAGGCCTGTCTATAGGGCTGCCCAAGTGTTCTCCTCATGGACATCTGCCTTCTCCCTGAGCAAACGAAGGAGGCATGTTGACACACATTGGTTGAATGAGTAACTGGATGGATATACTACAGACAGCAAAAATGGAGGTATGGAGTTGTTCAGACCAGGGATGAAATTCTGCCTTCTCCTTTCTGCCCTGAACTTTGAGCATATTAATTTCTATGAGCTTAAGTTTTGTCATGTCACCTGTGTTCTGTTAACACCTATTTTCACAGGAATACTATGAGGATGAACTGAGATTGCATATACAAAGCACTTTCTTGAGAATTCAGTACAAAGTAAGCATTCAAATTTTAGTTTACCTGATTTTCCACTGTCTTGCCATTTTCCCCAACACTCTTAACAATAACCATTTCTCCACTATATGATGTCAGAATTTTAAATGCAACTCTTCTCATGATAAATTACTTAAATGATCAGTATTTGAAGAAAAAATTATTTACATTCCATTGGGGGAGATTTAGCATGAATGTATAATCCCTAGCTATTAGGTACCCCCCAAGAGGATTCTAATATGTATATGGGGGAACAATTAACAAATGTGTCAGATGGACAGCCAATTTTTCAGTGTAGGAAGACTACCTGCAGTTTAGAGTCGATATTCTGTCTAAAAGAAATGAATGTGATAATACTTGCACCTAAAGGAAAATGAAAGGATTCTATAGTTACACCATTTATTCCTATGTGAACTGACAGCAGGGTGAATTTGGAAAATTGTTTAGTGAAGGGCATATGAGGCCATGGGACTCTGTGCATGGAAAGGAGCTGTTCAACAACTTTGATTGAATCCCAAACTAACAGACTTCACCCAAGCTGTCCTGAAACTTGATAACATGTGAGTGAGTATACTGATGCTGTTCTTTTTTTTTTTTTCTCGAAAGAATCCTAGGTGTAATTTATATTAATGAAAGGCACAGGTGTACATTTTATGGTTATATGAGTTTTCACAAATGTATAGATACGTACAATCCACACTCCAATAAGGATAGAACATTGCTGTCACCTTAAAATATTCTTTATGCCCCTTCCCAGTCATTTACCGCACCCCCCAAGGTAACCCTTGGTCTGATTTCTGTCATCAATACATTAATAGCCTATTCTAGAAAGTATGTACTGTCACACCTATAACTATACCTTTGAGGTCCATTGTTGTATATTATCCGTAGTTCCTTCCTTTTTTCTTTGAAAAAAGTATCCCAGCATATGGGTATACCACAATTTGTTGATCCACTCATCTGTTGAACAGTTGCGTTGTTTTTGTTTTTTGGCTGTTATGAATAAAGCCTCAATGAACTATTTTGCACATCTTTTCTTTTGGGTAAATACAGAGGAATGGGTAATAAGGTTAGTGTTGAAATTGTTAAGAAACAGCCAAGGCATTATTGAAAGTGGTTTTACCGTTTTATACTCCCACCAGCTGGGTAGGAGCTGTCCAGTTGCTGAACCCTTCTAACATTTGAGGTTGACTGCCATTTCACTTTTAGGTATACATAATCTCTCCTAGTTAGGTTATATGCATACTCCAGTTTTCTCCAGTCACAACTTTTGCTTTAGTTTCATAAGAGATTTTGGTCTTTGTTTCCTTTTTCTCCCAAACTCTTCTAGTCAGAAGGGTTCCCACCAGATGATGGTAATGGTCTCCTCCAGGGCACGTCTCTAGCCTGCTGGCACTTCCCAGCAGGAAGTGAAACACCTTGTGAAAACACAGGATGTTTTAATCTCCTGCAAAATGGGACACCTCAAGCCAAGGTGTTTTCATCACCTGCAAAATGGGACACCGACAATAACCACCTAGTTGTGGTCATGTGAGAATAAAATGATAAAAATTATTGTGAGAATAAAGTATTAAAAGCACTTAACCAAAGGTACCTCAGGGTCCCAACTCTGCTATCTGTTATTATCATGATGGCTGTTAGAATATTAATGTCTCTATTGTCACTTCTGGTGCCTACTAACTTGGCTCTTTCCCACCTTCTGCCTTTGCTTGCCATATGCTTTTAATTTCTTTCTTTTTGTTCTCTGTCCCATTTCACAGAATAGCCATATTAACTCAACATGTAATCTTCAGGGTTTGGGGTTTTCTTTTTCACTTATAAGACCAGTTAAGAGAAGTGTGACCTACAGCCAACAAAGGTGGGGGGGAAGTAACATATAATTTACTAGCATAACATGCACTCACTGTCAAATGCTTATCATGTAGAATTGAAAGAGAAAAAAGGGACAAGCCATGTCTCTTTCTACTGTTGCATGTTGTAGTTCTTGGGGTAAAGCCAGCTCATCGTCTAGACAGATCCTCATGAGTGGCCTTCCATACCTTGTTGAATTCATCATAGCCCCTTTTAATTTCGAAGGGTAATGAATCTAATTTCTCAGCATGTTGACTTCTGTATCTTAGTTTGAGTTTTCCCTGCAGACCTTTGAGGAGACTGTGTAAGGTGTACTGGAGTTTTCTCCACTGAGGGGTGAGGAAGTTGGGATATTTATCAACAGTTGTTTGTTTGAAGATTGCTCTTGGAGTCAACTCCCTGGCACTTCCAACTGGCCGTACACACAGGCTGAGCACCACCTCCTTGAACCTCCAGCCAAGGGAAGCAGGAGTAACTTGCTAAGTGAGGAAAGTCTCTGCTGGTGCCCCCAGTGTGGGCCCAGGGGATATGCATGGGCACTGACAGCATCTGCTTTCTTACTTCTCAAACACCAATGCATGTTAACCACATTTAGTACAGAGACTAATGTATGAAAAATAATAGTGCTGCTTTATTAATATTCAACGAGACTCCTGACCACCAGGAATTCCAAATGTGTGTTCTGACAATGACAGCCTCTCTTTGTGGTTATATCCTGGTGCGAAGTCAGGTTATCTTCACAAAGAGATTGGGGCTTTCAGAGCTGGTGACGTGAGCTTCTTGGCTGGTGTCCTTAAGCTCTGTAGACCAATGGCATCCATCCCTGAGCAGGGCTTTTCCTTCATGGGGACAGCCTTGGGCACTCCTGTAAAACACTCAGTCTTGAATCTGATTCTGTTTTTGTCCTTTTACTGTAGACACGTGGCTGACCACTCTCCTCCTCCTAACCGTGCAATTGCTCAGACATAAGCGTGAGGGTTATAATCATAATCCAATTATACCTTCCCCAGGTCACCTTAAATTAGTTCTTAGAGTCACCAGTAATCTCTTAGTCACAGCTCCAGATGGTTTCTCTTCTCCGTGACTTTTGGATTCTTTGTCCTCTCTGCACCAAGGTTACATTTAATTTCAGTTTTGGGGAGATTCTTTAGTGTTACCTCCACCTAGCTTCCTGCTAATATTTTCTTCACAAAATTTGGAGAGTTAGTTAGAAACGCAATCATTTATTAAAAAAAAAAAAAAAACATTGTTGTCTGCTCATGCTTGACACTGCCATAGTGGAAAGAGCTCTGAACTATGTTAGTTTGAATGCTATGAAAGTAGCAATATCTGACCACTTTTGACCTATAAAATAAGTTTTATATGGGTCTGCTGACATAAAGGCAGTAATTTTCAATGTAAAAACTGAGTTAAGGGGCGCCTGGCTGGCTCAGTCAGTTAAACATCTGACTCCTGATTTCTACTCAGGTCATGATCTCATGGTTTGTGAGTTTGAGCCCTGCATTGGGTTCTGTACTGACAGTACAGGGCCTGCTTAGGATTCTCTCTCTCCCTCTCTCTCTTCCCCCTCCTGTTCATGCGTGCACACTCTCTCTGTCTGTCTCTGTCTCTCTCTCTCAAAAATAACCATGAAAAACAATAAAAAATAAAAACTGAGTCAAGATGTCTGTGTTACTATGATGAGGCTTTTATGTGGCTGTGGCTTCTTGTCTCCCTCCCACCTGTTTGGATCTTACTTACTCACATGTAAAACGGGTTTGGCTAGAAAAATTCTAAGGAGCTTTCCAACAATAGTAGTCTTTGGTTTTATGAATCTTAAGAGAGGCAGGAAGGCTCCAGGATGTGGGTCACTGCTGTGGCTGCCACAAGAAATCCTGCTTCAGGAATCTTTTTCATATTATATATCTACAGTCTTAGGAAAATGGTCTTTCCAGGTATCTGTTTACTCCTAGGAGTTCTCCCCTCTCCTTTTCTAATGTCTTCCTTATTGGACACTTTTTTCTTGCCCTCAAGACTGCTCTAGTCTGAGCTGCCTGTTCCCATGACAGCCTTAAGCAATAGGAGACTCTGGTGACTTGGCATCCATTGATCCTACCACCTTTACACCATTCCTCACCCCCTTCATGTCCTTTCCCCCTGTTCCAGCTCAGATTCTAGTCTCACCTCCATTATTATAGCTCCTTTCTTGCCTACACATGGTATACATTTCCCCTTTCTCCTTTTCTCTGCACTTGGCCACATTCTAGCCCTGATTACATTCAACTCTTGACTCACTTGCTGCCTGCACTTGCCCAGCTAAACACAGCTGGAGAAAACCCTACCACTGTGTTGGCTGGTTTCACTTTCCATTCATGACCACAAACCACCCAGGAGCCCTTTGAGCTGCTGGGCATCTGATGATACTTCCTGAATCCATTTGGTCTCTTGTCTTAGGTACCTGTTCCATACTTTCTCTTCTGTCTCATTTCTACTTGTACCTGATATTCTTCTTGTTTCATGAAGAAAAGAGAAACCATCAGAGTAGAATGCCCCCTCGCCACCACCATCACACTACCAATTTTGATTCTGCATCTATGGTCTCTGCCTTGTTATCTTTTCTCTGAATGAACTGTTTAGTTCTCCTGCCAGGGCCATAGGGTCAAACCTTCCACTTAGGAAGCAGAGTGCCATCCTTTCTTGCTTGCACTCTCCACTCTTCCTCTCTCCTGAACCATTGGTTTTACCTTTCGGCATCACCCACATTTATGCTTATTTTTTTCCTTTTAAAACATTCTCTAGAATTTCCAGCTATCATCCCCGTTTTTCTATTCCCCTTTAGAACAAAATTCCTCAGTAGAACCATTCACACAGTTCTGCAGTCACATCATTGCATGGTCTCCTAGTTCTGTATTCCACCAGCTACTGCTGATGACTTTGGACCAGTTTCAGTTTTTAAAGAGCTTATCCCTCTAGAAATAATGCATCTTAATACCAGAGGCCAACTCACATGGGGGAATGGCTGGTTTGTGGTTTCAAACAGATGAAAAGAAGATGAAGAGTAGGCATATATTTAGAGAAAAGTGAAACCATTCAATTCCATCACCTTTGTTGAAGCATTTCAGTTTACTCCGTACCTTCAATGTGCTCTCTCTAGCCCGCAGCTGAGCTAAAGGCACATTAAGTCTGTCTAACTGGGCTTGAAGGAAAGCTTGGAGACCATTTGTTCTCTTAAATCTCTTTGGTTTGCAATTGTCAGATTCAATTTTGAGGTGAAGAGTTCAGAGCGTCATTGAAAGTTAGGAAAAGGGGAAGAGCTATAGCCCAATCTGATAAATTATGTCAAAGTCTTCACCCTGTAGCGGTTGTAGCAAAGAAGTATTTTTAGTCTGATAGCTGAGGGGTAGAGCATGTCACAGGGACACCGTATATTGATGCAGACTGGCTGGGATACAGAGGAATTAGTATACTCTCTGCCTTGTATTTTGATGGCATGCTTTATTCCATGGGCAAACTTTGCAGGTAAGATTGGAAATCTTACATCCACACACTTGGAAATGGGTCTGCTTCAGTGTCCCTATAGTGATGCCATGGTTCAAGTCACGCCCTGTCTGCCTATCTTTGCATTCATCTAACAAATGGTAATTATGCCACATTTGCTGTGCTGTGCGTCTGATTAGTTAGACGTTCAGGCCTAGTAAGTTATAGCTCTGTGGTCATTGGCTTATTTTGAAAATGTTTAAACATTGCAGTTAGAGGGAATTCAGGGAAGGTGTCAGTCTGGAAGGCATAGTTTATTATCTTTTACAATCCTCTTATAAACATGGGGCAATTAGATAGCAAAGCTGGAAATCCACGGACAATGATTAGAACAAAACTAGGTGACAGGCTGTCCCCTTGAATCCCAAGTATAAGTAAGACAGGCCAGACCCCCAGTGCCACAAGACCTGCTTGGTATCCATGTGTAGCAGGAAGAAATAAGGGGAAGGAGCAGAGGGACTGAAGGACTACCCAACTGAGACATCTAAAACTAGGCAATAGGTACCCGGTGGAAAGTGTAAATATTGCCTGGAAATGTGTTTCTTCTTTAGTCTTTTTTTTTTTTTTTTTAAGCACTTACTGATTGTCCACATTCTGCCAGGCCCAGTTTCAGATACCAGAGAGAGCATGTCAAGCATGATAGAAAAGGTCTCTCTATTTTTAGGGTTTTTAAAGTTTTTTTTTTTTTTAATTTTATTTTGAGAAAGCGAGAGAGAGAAAGCAAGCAGGGGAGGGGCAGTGAGAGAGGGAGACATAATCCTAAGCAGGCTCCATGCTGTCAGCCCAGAGTCCCAATGCAGGGCTTGAACTCCTGAACTGGGAGATCATGACCTGAGCCAAAATTAAGAGTTGGAAGCTTAACCAACTGAGCCACACAGGTGCCCCTATTCTTAGGTTTATTTTTATGTGGAGCTTATGTTCCAGAAGAGAAACATATAGACAAAATTTTGGAGACATGGGTGTGCTGAAGAAAATAAAAGGGCAGTGGGAAGGGGCCTTGGGTGTAGAAGTTCTGTTATTACAGAATAAATAGAGATTTACAAATTCCATTGAGGGGGTGACATTTGAGTAGACCAATAACTTAGGGGACCCAATTTAATAAAGAGAATGATTAGGAAAACCTTTGCTATGATCTGAATGTTTGTGTCCCCCCAAATGTCATATGTTGAAGTCATGATTCCCAACAGTGAGGGTATTAGGAGACAGGCTTTTGTGAGGTGCTTAAATCATGAGGGTGGCACCCTCACGAATGAGATTAGTGCCTTTATAAAAGGGGCTTCAGAGAGAGCTCTAGTCCCTCCCACCATATGACGGTACAGCGAGAAGGTGAACCAGGAACAGGACCCTCACCAAAACATGACCATGCTGGTGACTTGATCTTGGGCTTCCCATCTGTCAGATCTGTGAGCAATAAACTTGTTTGTATACCACCCAGTCTGTGGTATTTATAGCATCCCTAATAGACTAAGACAGCCTTGTTGTTTATTTGATGCAGTGTTGAAAATTATTCACTTAAATAGGTTAATCATTCTGCTTTGCAATCTTGATATTCAATTTTTTTTTTCCTTATCGAATACCAAGGCTGCCTTCATCCAAAATCGGACTGAGTAATTTTGATGACACAACTACCCAAGGCCAAACAAAAATGATATTTATTATTTCCAAAACAAAAGAGCCAGAGGGACTTCTAAGATTGGTGCAGTGATTCAACCTTGTCATCAGAGATCCAGCTCTGCTACCCACAGGGTGTTGGTTAAGATGGCGGTCATAGTTCCAGGCATCCAGGTCTCACACAGCTGTATCTTAATATAAGAAGGAGAAATAAAGTCTGCTCATCTCTTTTCTCTCTTGTAGCTTCTCTTTCTCACCTTTCTCTCTCAAAACAATATTTTATTGAAGTGTATTATACACACAGAGAAGTGTACATATCCTAAGTATACAGCTTGATGTATTTTCACAAACTAAACGCATCTGGTACCTAGCACTCAGATCAAGAAACAGAATATAATTAGCACCCAAGAAGTCTGTCAGAGCCCCCTTTTCCATAACTGCCTTCTCCAAGTGTAACTAGTTGTGTAATTTTAAATTTCTAACACCACAGATTAATTTGCCTGTTTTGAAGTTTAACCTAAATAGAACCACATACTAAGTACTGTCTTGTGTTGGCTTTTTTCACTCATTATGTTTGTGAGGTTCACAGGCATTTTTTGTGTATGGTTGTAAATTGCTTTCATTGCTTGATAGTGCTCTATTGTCCATTCTGTTGATGAGCATTTGAATAGTAAGCAGTTTTGTTGTGAGTAGTGCTGCAGTGAACATTCCAGCACATATCTTTTAGTGATCGTATGCCTGCATTTCTTTTGGGTATACTGTATAACTGTTCCATTTTTAGTAGAGAATTCTTTCTTGATGGTCTATATCCTATTTCCTCTCAAGCTTTATTGGTCAATATTGAGTCATATGCCTATCTCCTATTTGCAGCAGTCCCTGGGAAAGAAAGTAGTCAGTGATAGGCCATTAAACATTGAACAACCAGCTCTCTGCGTGAAGATTTGGGAAGTGGGGCTGATCTGCAGTATTTGCCAGTTTTCTTGGTGTAAATACTTCCACTGTGGCCAATTTCTAGGTACCTACGTTACATCAACTGGCTTGCAAAGCAGCTCTCCTAACCTAGTACAGGCTGGATCCAGCATACCACTAATTCTCATTTTTACCATTTAAAGTTGAAGTTTGGCTCTGCCAGAAAAAAAAAGGGCAGGGGAAGGGTAGAGAAGGTTGTTCTTTATCAAGGATAAATTAATAGAACACCATTCTGTTCCAAAGATTGTTCTTGTAAAATTCTGACTATTGATGAAAACTGGTTTTTAGAGACTGTTAGAATATACTAGATTTATGCTGTGATTATATCCCCAAGTTACAGCAGCTCAATACACAAGTCATTTTTCACTCACACCCTGTTCTCAATAGATGAAGCAACCCTCCAGGGCTGCTGTTCTCAATGCGTTGATTCAGCAGCCTTGGTGGGTCCTGTGTTAGGACTCTTAATTTAAACACTCAGGCTCCATGGCCATTGGAGCAAAGGAGAGACGTCAAGGTTATGCATGGATGTGTAGGAGCTTCAGCTCAGAAATGACTTGTCACTTCCACTCAGAGGTCATTGGCTAGAACTGGTTACCTGGTCCCTCCACACTGCAAAAGCAGTTGGCAAATATGGGAGGTCACTTGGGATATTTGACGCACTGTAAATGTCTCTGCCACATAAAGACCATCCACTCAGGGCCATGTGTTTTTGGTTTTGTTTAAGTCTTCTTTTAATTCATTTCTGTTTATTTCCATTCTTGCCTTTATCTGAATTATTTTAGAAAATAACTGACAGCTGTACTCAAAGAATTATCCCCTAGTAATGCATTTTCTCAACAAATAGAAAAGCAGAGAAACTCTTTATTAAACAATAATAGCATCAGTTGTAATGAATATTTTTGATATATGAGTGATGGGCTTTTATGTTGGACTCTATCTCTTGTATGTATAATGCTTGAAGCATAATACTTTGCAAACACCATAGTAATTAATGTAGGCAAGTCATTAGTGGATGCTAAAACCACTGGGTTAAAGGTTGTTGGGCAAGAGAAATATTCACATAGTTTTAAAACCATCATCCACAGGGGCATCTGGGTGGCTCCATCAGTTAAGTGTCTGACTTTGGCTCAGGTCATGATCTCACAGCTCGTGAGTTCGAGCCCTATGTTGGGCTCTGTTCTGACAGCTCAGAACACGGAACGTGCTTCAGATTCTGTGTCTCCCTCTTTCTCTGCCCCTCCCCTGCTCACACCCTGTCTCTCCTTAAAAAAATAAACATCAAAAAAAAGTATCATCCACAGATGATTTATTGCCTACAACAGGGAAAGATACCATTAAACTGCAGATATTTGGCAGACATTGCTCTTTCCAACTGATCAAATTTAATACTGTCAATAATGGGACATATTGAAACCATGTACCCTATAAGATGCATTGAGAAAGGATGTAATGTCATCTATGCAGTGTTTATTCCAAAACTTAAGGTAATCATGAGGAAATATATTGGACAAGCCAAACTGGGATGATTTTTGAAAAAAAATTCAGTTATACTCTTCTAAAATGTCAGTGACACAAAAGCCAACACGTTGGTATAGATTAAAGGCATCTCAAGAATCTTTGTGACCAAATGCAGTGTGTGGTTCTGGATTGGATTCTGGAAAAGTGAAGCTATAAAGGACATCATTGGGACAATGTGGAGATTTAGATTATAGACTAAACATTAGATAGTAATAGTGTATCAATGTTAAATTTCCCAAATATGATCAATATATTGTGGTTACATGGGAGTATGACTTTGGCCTTAGGAGAAATGTTCTTAATACTCATGAGTAAAGTGTCATATATGCAAATAGCTTTCAAATAATTCCCTGGAAAGTATATGTATATATCAGTATACGTAAGTATGTTTAATTATGTACACAGCATACAGATATACATAGAGCTAGGGAGATAAAGACAGGGAGAAAAAGCAAATGTGGCAAAATGTTAGCCTTTGGCTAATGTAGGTGAAGGCTACATATGCATAAATGTTCTATTCTTGCAACTTTTCTACAGTTTTGATATTTTTCAGAATAAAAAAATTGAGAAAATGCAGTTGATTCCATTTATTCTGCAGTTTTACAACTCAATCCATTCTGTAATATTTTGGCCAAAGTCTTACTGGGATCAACTCCACTGTGTTTAATCTGTATTTGTCTAGTTATCTGGTGAGAATTGAGCTTTAAGAGGAAGGATTCTTAGCAGTCAGCACTCTACCCCGAAGACACGTAGAACAAGAGAAAGATCCCATCCAGAGAAAATCTTATGTGTGTTTGGATTGATACAGCATCATGACTGGACAGGATTAATTTTCTATGAGAAACAATGACTTCAGGAAGAGTAAAACTAGACATAACTCCCCCCTTTATCATTTGTCAGTTTAGATCAGCCTATGGTATTACCCAAAACTGGGGGGGAATATCTTTGTCTAACTCTTGAATAACACTGGTGATACTTGATATGCTTATGTTGTAAGGAAAGCGATTCAGCCTAATCTCTGGTGCTAAATGAATAAGCTGTGCTTCTGCAACAGGCCCTGTTATTTTGTGGAAAGAGTATCAATGTTGGTTGAATTGATACAGATGATGAACTTCAAAAAGAAGCTGAACTCAGATAAATATGCATTTTCTCTAAACCATCAAAAACTTGAAATTCTGTGCTGGGAACTTCTGGGAGCATTCTGTGAGAAATAGGCTGATGGATTTCTGGAAGCAACATTGATACTCATCATGTCTTTTAGGAGTCCAAATCCAAAAGTGAGAACAGCAGATTTGTGTGGGATAGTTTTGCTCAGAATTGAAAACAACAGTCATTTTTTGGGTTGTTCCCAGGATGGATTGTTGATCAAAGTGATCATTAAACCCTCAATACTGGCACTTCTTGTGAATAGCATGGAGAAATAAATGATGAAGTTTTAAGATGTTTTCATTATTTTGTCATTGCCCTAAAAGCCTGGAATGAGCTTTTTAATCTTCTCTTTTTTCTTTAAAAAAATTTTTTTTTAATGTTTATTTTGAGAGAGAGAGAGAGCGCGCACGAGAAAGCGCACAAGTGGGGGAAGAACAGAGAGAGAGGGAGACACAGAATCTGAAGCAGGCTCCAGGCTCCGAGCTGCCCGCACAGAGCCCAGTGCAGGGCCCAGACTCGTGAGTGGCGAGATCATGACCTGAGCTGAAGTCAGACACTCAACAGACTGAGCCACCCACTTCTCTTTTTTCTTATTCTTTACTTTTCTTTTCTTTCTTTTTTTGTTTCTACTTTTTGAAACACATTTTTTTAAAAAAATATTTGTGGTAAATAGGCCTCACAGGGCTGGAATGCTCTGGCTGCCACAGCTTTTCATAAAGCCACACAGCAAGGGCATCCACACTGTTTGATTTAATTACACATATTTAAATACAAGCCCTGGATAAAATGAGGTAGGGGCATACCCCTCAGTAGAGTAGCAGTTTATCCCGATGTGAAGTTGTGCACTTACCTAAAAGTTTTATTGACTAAATGGCTCATAGGTGGATGTTGAATAGAGAATGACGTGGTTGTTTCCATAATTTGGCTATTGTTGAAAGTGCTGCTATACGGCACTCTCAACAATAGCCAAATTATGGAAAGAGCCTAAATGTCCATCAACTGATGAATGGATAAAGAAATTGTGGTTTATATACACAATGGAATACTACGTGGCAATGAGAAAAAATGAAATATGGCCTTTTGTAGCAACATGGATGGAACTGGAGAGTGTGATGCTAAGTGAAATAAGCCATACAGAGAAAGACAGATACCATATGGTTTCACTCTTATGTGGATCCTGAGAAACATAACAGGAACCCATGGGGGAGGGGAAGGAAAAAAAAAAAAA
>NW_026057578.1:34863634-34869825 GCF_023721935.1 Panthera uncia | reverse complement strand
GAGAACAAACTGAGGGTTGATGGGGGGTGGGAGGGAGGGCAGGGTGGGTGATGGGTATTGAGGAGGGCACCTTTTGGGATGAGCACTGGGTGTTGTATGGAAACCAATTTGACAGTAAATTTCATATATTAAAAAAAAATAAAATAAAATAAAATAAAATAAAAAAAAATAAAAATAAAAAAATAAAAAAAAGAAAGTGCTGCTATAAATGTGGGGGAGGGGAAAGAAAAAAAAGAGAGGGAGGGAGCCAAGCCATAAGAGATTCTTAAAAATTGAGAACAAACTGAGGGTTGATGGGGGGTGGGAGGGAGGGGAGGGTGGGTGATGGGCATTGAGGAGGGCACCTGTTGGGATGAGCACTGGGTGTTGTATGGAAACCAATTTGACAATAAATTTCATATTAAAAAAAAAAAAAAGAGGATGACATGGTTGGTATACATTGTGACCTGAATGTAACCTTAGGTACAAAGCTTGAAATAGTCTCTTGATGTTTTATAAGATCCTCTTCTCTAGGATCCAACATTCTGTCACCAGGCAACATTGTCTTCCTGCCTCCAGGGAGTCATTCCCAGGTGTGTTTGAGTAAACATGGTAACAGCACTCCTTGTGGGCTTCACAAAAGACACCTGCATGGGACTGGAGGTACCTCCCTTCTGGACATTGTTCACTGGGTATGGTCTACACTCAAGGTGCAGCTTTGTGCAGAACAGGTACTCAAATGGAGGTCCATGTGCTGGTGGCATCGTCGTCACCTGGGGGCTTGTTTGAGATGCTAGCTCAGAATCCTTGGGAGTGGAGCTCAGGAATGTGTTTTTCTTAAATTTATTTATTATTATTATTATTTAATGCTTGTTTTGAGAGAGAGAGAGTGAGAGTGTGCGCGCACAAGCATGAGTGGGGGAGGGACAGAGAGAGAGAGGCAGGAAAGCCCAATGTGGGGCTTGAACTCACAAACTGTGAGATCATGACCTGAGCCGAAGTCAGCTACTCAACCGACTGAGCCACCCAGGTGCCCCAGGAATGTGTGTTTCCACAAGCTCTCCTGGATAATTCCATGAAGTCTAACAACCTCAGATTTCCATTAGGTGTGAAATGACAATCAGACATACAGCTTTACACTTCTCTGAAGATAATCTTGATCATTTTTTTACCCTGCAAGTAAAAGTTGTTTCCCAAAACACAAATGAGTAAACACTTATGTATAAGATATGATAAGAAGTAGATTGTTACAAATGGAAATGCGCTACAAAGTCATTTCCTTAAAACATGGCATTATTAGATGCTTAGCAGTGAAAAGAACAATAGAGGCAACGCTAGATTTCGCAACATCTAGGGGAACTGTCATACACCAGATTTTTTAAAATTTTATTTCCTTGTAACATTGTAGGACACGATGTTAAGTGTTATCTTCCTCATTGGAATTTTTCTTATAATGGATACTTGCTTTCTCATTAAAAGTTCTTAAGGAGCTAAGCAAAGATTACATTAGTGTGTAACTCCTCAAGGAACTGTTGTGTCTGGAATCACAAAGGGTTCAGTCCCTTTTAGAAAGCAGGCTTTGAACTAAACTCAGTCCTGGAACCTGTTCCTATGTTGATAAAAGCTTCGCTGCCTTTGTCTTTCTTTTCCTTAGACATGGCCTCTGGGCAAGAGTCAAAGCAGACAGTTCATGGATAAGTGAGCGTCTGGACTGGACTGAGGCATTTCTTGTCTTTACCGCGGTGGAGATTTCTCCTGCATGGACAGAACACATTTTCTTTTGATAAACTGCTATGTTGTTTCTAGTTTGCCCAAATTCAGTAGTGAGATGGTAAATGTTAGCAACCTGCTGTGCTGGGGTTGGGGAGGTAGTCTGTAGCATTGGCTGATTTTTGTGATGCTAATATTCCCACCATGGCCAATTTCAGGCTAACCAACATGATGTCACTGGAGTGGAGCTGGGACAACCGGCTGTCACTGTCCCATGCCAGCTGGCCTCAGCATACCACTGCCCAAATTACATCCTTCCCAGCACTCTGAGATTGAAGAAGGTGGGAATTGAGCTAGCCCTTGGAGGACATGGGTGGGAGCGGGGAGATCACTTTTGGTTCACAGGCTTGGCATGTGGGGAGGGAGACAGATCTCTGGTTTTCAGTAGGTGAGAAAATACATTGCTGTATTTGAGCCAACTGCTTTCCATGCTAATGTACTGGCCCCTGTGTTGGGGAGCTTTAAAATGTTAAAATGTTGGATTCTAGGGTGGCTGTGTCAAAAAAAAAAAAGTTGGATTCTGTGTTTTTGTTAATATGATGAGTTACCACAAAGCATAAGGCTGGGCAGGACCTCACACGGCAGATTTTCAGATAAATGACATAGCAATCACCCTTTTTCCCAGCCAAGGCTGCAGCAAGAGCAAAAGCCATATGTGAGCACAGTTCTTCATTGTTCTAGAAGGCCGTTAAAAGCATACATTTGCTCTTGTAGGAGAGAATAAAACAGCCTGAAATCCAAATAAGACTAGGAAATAGCTTCCAGGGGCAACATAATTTCTGAAGCAAACTCCTCCTCCTCAGAGAATCATGTTCATACACCAAGAACAGCAAATGTGCACGTTTACTTTTGTCAGTACCTGAGTAACCAAGGTATTTGGAGAGAAGGGGAAAGGTATTCAAGTAAACGTTTAAAAACAGAGCAGCATGAAGGAAATCAGTAGAACTGGGGATAAGAATTCTTTTAGAAGTCCTGGAATGTGGAATGTGTTCCATATGTTTACACAGTTCTTGAAATAGGGTTATTTTATGAGGGGAGAAAGTGATGAGGCACCTGATCTACAGATTCAAATCCATGTTGAAGTATGACAAAACCCTCTGTTAAATCTCAGAATCTCTGAACTTTGGTATCTCTTCCAAAAAGTCAGAACTTCGCAAACAGAATCGAAGAGGGCAGAGCATAAAATCTTAATGAGTGGATTGGTGGAATCCAATAACATATCTAGAAGGAAGACAACTCCATATTAGATTTGGTGACATTTAATGTTTATGTTTTTATTTTATATTCACATATTTTTATCCCATCTTGGATAAGGCAGAGCAATAAGTTTGATGAGCAGGAGAAGAATATCACCACACTTTTGTGTTAATGAGTTAAGTTTATGAAGAGTTGAAATGGAACTGTTTGGCAGATTAAAAGGTGTAGAGTGTGTCTAGAAGGTTTTTTTTTCTGTATTGTAATTTGGGTTCCACCAGATGCAGACCTTGAGAGTGGGTTCTAATACAAGTATAATTTCTTGGAAGGAATCCCAGGAAATATCTGGGTGAGTAGGAGTGATGGAAGTGAAAGAAGTCAGTGAAGAGTATATTATCGAGTAAGCTGCCCTTAGGGGAACCTGGTACTCAATCCTGCTGGAGAATTTCAGGAAACAGGGATTGTCCTAAACAAAAAGGCAAGAAAATGGGTGTATTTATTCATCTCACTTTCTGCCATTGGTTGAAGGTGGCTTCTGAGGTCATTAACTATTTAAAATTACTGTCTTGCTTTAGCCTGATAGATGCCCTCTGGGAAGTAAGGGGTTTGCAGTAAGGAGTCTTCACTGTGCAGAGGCAGGACATTCCTTAGTGCATCACTGTCCAAAAAAGTTTAATGTGAGCCACTAATGTCATGTACCTGTGTAATTTAGGATTTTTTAAGAGCCAGTTGAGTAATAAAAAGACCCAGGTGAAATTAATTGATGTATCTTTTAAAAAAAATTTTTTTAATGTTTATTTATTTTTGAGACAGAGACAGAGCATGAATGGGGGAGGGGCAAAGAAAGAGGGAGACACAGAATCTGAAGCAGGCTCGAGGCTCTGAGCTGTCAGCACAGAGCCCGACGCGGGGCTCAAACTCACGGACCTTGAGATCATGACCTGAGCCGAAGTCGGACGCTTAACCGACTGAGCCACCCAGGCCTCCCAATAGATGTATCTTTTATTAAAATTGTTTTTAAGTTTGAGAGAGACAGAGATAGCATGAGTGGGGGAGGAATAGAGAGATGGGGAGAGAGAGAGAGAATCCCAAGCAGGCTCCACACTGTCAGCGCAGAGTCCGACATGGGGCTCAAATTCAGGAAACTCTGAGACCATGACCTGAGCCAAAACCGAGAGATACTTGGCCAACTGAGCCACCTAGGTGCCCTTTAATATATCTTTTAGGCTAGTACATCCAAAACCTTATTTCTACCTGTGGACAACAAAAATTATTGAGCTATTTTACTTTTTTGCCCCAGGGTTTTGAAATTTGGTGTGCATTTTCCATTGATGGCATTTCTTATATCTCAACCCACACTACCCACTTTTCAAGTGCTCTGTAACCACATGGGGCCAGTGGCTACTGCACTGAGCAGTACAGTTCTCGGGGAAAGGACCAGTGTTTGACTTACTGTTAACTGCATTTGGGGGGCATGTGCCCGTTATACTTGGAGTCACCTCCCAAATTAATTCTACCCAGTACACTGGGGAACCAAATACGCAAATTCCATTTTTGGCTCAACTGAGGCTCTACTTTCTCAATTAGATTATGTTCCTTGGATTTCTCAAGATATAAAACCCAGGAATTTCAGGCTTCTGCTTATGTTACAGAAGTATTGTGATCTATTGACATTTTGACGGCTTTAACATTTTTAATGTCTTTGAAAACATGTCTGCTGTCTCCATTAATAGATCAGTGTAGTTTTACTAGTAAAAATTAGGTGCTCATTTATCTTTTGCTTTCTCCCTCTACCTGCCAAATACTGATGGAGCACCTTCGTTGGGCCATGCACAATTGAGGCCCTCTGACCCTTCAGGAAAGAGACAAAGACTCTACCTCCATGGAGTTCACAGTTTGGTGGGGGAAGACCCAGTAAACAGAACACCATATAAACAAGTTCCATGAAGAACAGGTCATTTAAAAAAACAATTTATTACTTTAGAATGGTTTAAGGCTCACAGCAAAATTAAAAGGAAAGTACAGAGATGTCCATGTACCTTCTATCCCCACACATGCACAACTGCCCCCATCAAATCACCCACCAGAGTGTGTATTTATTGCAGTTGGTGAACCTGCATGGACACATTATCATCCAAAGTCCATAGCTGACATTAAGAGGAAGAGGTTTTAGCAAATGGTTTTTGCAGGGTGTTACTCTGCTTTCTCTTGATCAAATGCCATGTGTAAAACTCAGCATGTATAAAAATAAACAAGTTGGATAGTGGGTATTCAAAATCTTCTTAAAAGAGTATTTATCACTTTTCAGAACTTGTCACCTAAGGGTTCCTTTTACTTAGAGCCTTGATTTAGATTTGTTAATTTACAGGGGACCTTTAGGGACTTTACTGTAAAATGCATTGCACTAACTCTGGTTAGGAAGATATTCACACTGCCATATTTTGCCTTTCCTGGTGCCTAGTTTATGGGAATTAAGCATCTTGCTTTCCCAGGGCTGTCAGATGCTGAATCACTGTGCCATCTTCGTGCTGTAAACTTTGTAGGCCTTTGAAAAGTAGCTGCCAGCAGGGCAGGTCAAAGACTTTACATTTCCGTATTTCCAGATGAACCCTAGGAGGTATTTGAGTTGCTAATGTGAGTGAGGCTATGGTTTTCTCTATTAATTAAGGTTGCTTTATTCATTGGGTGAAAAGTGAAAACATTTAATAATTTAAAGATGATGTTTTCAAGCATAATCAACTTTTGAGGTTGGAGACGCCAAAGAAAAAATGTTAACTCTAAGCATTGGCACTTGGAAAGATTTTACTGCAGCTGATTACATATGCAGGGTATTTCTGGAGTTATGCTAGGAAGATTCTTTCAGTAGGATTTAACTGGCTGAGTATAATAGAGTGTTTTATTACATAATAATTGCCTTTAATGGGTGTGGGCATTTCATTTGGCTATTGGAATCATGCTAATGTAATTCTAATTGAAAAGATTACATTTACTTTTAAACATTTTTAACACATCAGATTGGGTCAGTGGATTCAGTATTGAGGATCATACATTTTGTTCTCATAGATCTCATTTTCTAGGGTGTATGGCTTTCTGAAGCTTCTTTAAGTCATTTCCCAGTAGACAAAAGTAGCTATTGGGTTGCTTTCTATACATCTTCTTTCTTAATTTGTCACTGGTTGTGAGCAAAATAGAAAAGGACGCTGGCTATCTTAAGCAAAAAAAAAAAAAAAAAAAAAAAAAAAAAAAAA
>NW_026057578.1:34712960-34863534 GCF_023721935.1 Panthera uncia | reverse complement strand
AAAAAAAAAAAAAAAAAAAAAAAAAAAAAAAAAAGACTTCCTGGAAAGAGTGGGATTAAGAGAGTTGGTAGAAGCCTTGAGCCTTGAGCTTTGCAAAGGGGCAGGAGCCGAGGGGTGCCATAGGGGTGGTTTAGGTTGGGGTTTCTAGAAGCAGAGCCTGAGATGAAGATTCTTGTACAAATGACTTAGGGAATGCTCTCTGGAGAAAACTATAAGGGAGTGAGGGAAACAGAAAAGGGCCTGAGAAGGTGTCAAGCGGAAGAAAATGAAGGTTCAGGTGAAGTGTAGCCTGAGCTGGCTTCCAGAGGGAGCTCTGGAGCTCATCAGAGAATAGTTCCAACTTGTGGCATAGTGCCAGCTTCTTGTGTTCCTGTATCAGTCAGTCACTGGCTATAGATTGCCTCTAGATGGAGCACAACCTCCCAGGCAATGATGTCTTGGTGAAGTGGTTATCTAGGTGAGAGGAGAAACAGATCTATAGTATTTGCCAATTTCCACGGTGTAAATACTCCCACCACGGCTTCTTTCAGGCTACCAGTGTGAAGTTACTGAATGTACACTTGCGGGGAATGTGAGCTGTAGCTTGCACAATAAGCTTTTGTGAGCTAGTATGAGCTGGATGCAGCAGATCACTGTTCCCAGGTATCTCCTGGAGAAGGGCTAGCTGTGTGGTGAGGGCAAGTCTTTGGAGAAAGGGGTAATTATAAGCTGTTAGCAGCCAACACTCACAGCAGCTGGGGATAGGCACACTAGCCCGCTAAAGATCTGAGAAAGATCTAGAGGCTGATGCAACATGGGGAACATGGAGAGCCTCACACAGCAGGAACAGGAAGGTCAGCGAGCAGGCCCCTGTTGCTGCTTTCACTGCCTCTTTAGTGATCCAGTCCCTGCCATTGCATTGCTCACTGAAAATGCAAAATCTTGAAAGAAGGTATAAATTGGTCTGCTCAAGGCACATGTCCCCTCTGGTTGTACCAGGAAAGTATGAGGAAAGGTGTAGTCCACTGTCCTTCAGTAGTAGAAGGGAAGCATTAACTTCCTGTAAGACCAGACAAGACTTGTGGGAATGATGATTCCCAGAGAGGAGGCTGGGGAACTCTTACTGGTGGGCAATGGAGGCTGCGTAGCATCAATGGAAATTTTTACTATGTATGGAGTAGAGGTTGGCATAATTGTAACAAAAGGAACTAACATACCATTTTTTTTTACTGAATGCCAATACTCATTTGCTGGCAACTGTTTTAGCTAGTCCATATATGGTGGCAGAAATTGTTGGTTGCCTGCTTCCCTAGTAAACCTTTCTCTTAAACTTCCTCCTTGATGGCAGAATCCTACTCTCTTTAAAGAAGCTAAAAAATGCCACATAGTGACTTTGCCAGCATCCTTGGCACAGAGGGCATAGGCATATGACCCAATTCTGACCATTGGGTCCTGAGTGGAAGTCTTCAGGGAGTGAACCTTCTGAGAAACATTTTTCCCTTATGTGATAGATGGGTAAAGGGAAACCCCCAACACCTTTTCTTCCTGCTTTGCATGAAGTCATGTGAGAACACAGTGCTTAGAGCTGTGGTAGCCATCTTGTGATGAGTGGAAAGCCAAGAAAAGCACAGAAAATCTGACTGGTAACCCTGATGTCGTTCTGGTAGATGAACTCGGAAGCCACCCATTTTTGTTGACATTACTACATGAGATTTTACATATTCTTATTATTTATTCTACTTTTATTTGGAGGTTCAGTTATGAGGTTTTATGTTATTTTACAGTATCCTGTGAGGAATATATTCTTATTTTCATTTCACATAGGGGGAAACTGAGGCAAAAATCATTAAATAACTTGACTGGGGTATGAGAAGAATGCAAACTTTTACGTCTGACTCCAGGATCTGCGATCTTTCTCTATACCAGACTACTTTCTTAAATATTAACAACACTTTCCACTATGTCCAGTATGATACAGACCTCTGTTCATTCTTCTTTTTTTTTTAACTTTTTATTTTATTTTTATTTTTTAAAATTTACATCCAAATTAGTTAGCACATTAGTTAGCACATTAGTTAGTGCAACAATGATTTCGGGAGTAGATTCCTTAGTGCCCCTTACCCACTTAGCCCATCCCCCCTCCCACAACCCCTCCTGTAACCCTCAGTTTGTTCTCCATGTTTATGAGTCTCTTCTGTTTTGTCCCCCTCCCTGTTTTTATGTTATTTTTGTTTCCCTTCCCTTCTGTTCATCTGTTTTGTCTCTTAAAGTCCTCATATGAGTGAAGTCATATGATATTTGTCTTTCTCTAATTTCACTTAGCATAATATCCTCTAGTTCCATCCGCGTAGCTGCAAATGGCAAGATTTCATTCTTTTTGGTTGCCGAGTTATACTCCATTGTATATATATACCACATCTTCTTTATCCATTCATTCATCGGTGGACATTTGGGCTCTTTCCATACTTTGGCTATTGTCAGTAGTGCTGCTATAAACATGGGGGTGCATGTGTCCCTTTGAAACAGCACACCTGTATCCCATGGATAAATGCCTAGTAGTGTAATTGTTGGGTCGTAGGGTAGTTCTATTTTTAGTTTTTGAGGAACCTCCATACTGTTTTCCAGAGTGGCTGCACCAGCTTGCATTCCCAACCTCTGTTCATTCTTTTTCCTGCTTTGTCCTTACCGGCCTCCCTGCTGGCTATACATTGAAACCTGAGTTCTCAAGAAAGCAGTCTTGTAGAACTATCAGGCTAAAGGTGAGGATCACATCTCTTTAGGAAGAAAACCATCTCTGACAATAGAGAAACAACCCGTGAATATCAAATTCCATTAGAATAGCTCCAAACAAGATCGTGAGCAGCCACTTCCAACTGGGGCCCGGGTCATCTGTGATCTGCACAGAGAAGGTGTACTTCACAGAGGAGAGTTTCCAATTTTAGGGTGGGGAGGCCTTAACCACTCAGTACTTCTTAGAATTCATGGTTAAAATGAAAGGAGTATACTGGTACGTGATGGGAAAGTTCTCACTTACAGAAATAACAGTACTCCAGAATGTCAAACTACTCATACTCCGTGATGCCAGCCTTCTCAATTTTTTTTTGTACCGAATGCTAAAACCAAAACTGCTACCATTTCTTCTTTGAGTTTTGCTCTTGGTAATGTCTTCATTGCAGACTTAAAGTTTTCCCTTTTCCATTTCTATGGTAGTCCTGATTATTTAGTCCCTCTGAGCACATACCCAAATGTGGTATTTAAAAAACAGATAACATTTTGGTGATAGGACAGTTGTTAACATAAAAATGAAAAGACATTAGAGAAAGCATTGTCAGGTGTGTGATACAAACATCTTTGGCTAGAACTTGAGTCATGCAGAGAAAGTATCCAAAGATGGTGTGTGTGTGTGTGTGTGTGTGTGTGTGTGTGTGTGTGTGCGCGCGCGCGTGCTTTTTTTACTCCCCACCAGCTGATCCTTCACCTCCCACCCTACACACCTTAGGTTATGACATGGCTCCTTTTTTTTTTTTTAATCACCTCCACTTTTTCTGCCTTCAGGAAAGTTAATAAAAATCTAACTTATCCTTAATCCATTTTTGTTCATTTTACTTGAATTGATGGTGGGATTAAACAGAGACAATATTCTGAGACTTCAAGATGTAACTAGATAATTTCCTTGGTAACTGTGTTGCATCCCACATGAATTATTGGTAGAAAAGATCAAAGACTAAGCATATCTATTTTCTAGGCAGTATGCTGGGTGGACCATGGTGAGGGAACCTAAAAAATGGAGTCCTTCTCTTCTTATACAGTATCAGAGATGGGGTGGTCCTCAATCCTATATTCTCTTTTTGTAAGTAAGTAAATTGTAGGGCAGAGGATAAAGTAACCTTGGACACAAGGGCACATTATAGTCCAAGTGCTCACCTCTCTTGTCCTTCCATGAGCCCTCTTCTACAATAGTCTACAGGTGAATGCCTATTTGGGACCATGTTTTTAAAAGGCCTTGTCAAATCATGAAAAGTATGGAATGCTCTCCATGAAATTTTTCATTGGGAATTGTCTTTATGGAGTATCAACTTTTCATGAAATGATAGGGTTAGGAGAAGCAGATAAGTTTGGGTATGTGTGCATATGTAAAATGTCCTTACTTGGTAAATTGAGAAGTGGATGACTCTGTTAATTGACACCTAGAATTAAAAAAATACTCTGAGAAATGTGGTAAACTCCTGAATTCTTACCTGGTATTATTAGTTAATATGAAATTTAAAGAACAGGAATTTATCATATCTTTCCCAGCTGGTCATATATCTTAATATAAACCCACCCTTCAGTGATACATATATGCTTGAGTAACATGGTCTTTCTCTGATTATAATAAATACTACCTTAGGGCTGCCTGTAGAATAAGAAAACGTAAGCAAACTTCCTGGAGTAGGGTGCTGCACTTGTATAAATTACATAGTGTAAACCTTATACTTGATTCTTAGCTTTCCCATTTAACAGTAGGTTTTTGCTGTGTAACACACAATACCTCAAAATTTAGTGATTTGAAACAACAAGCTTTTATTTTGCTCATTGGTCTTCAGATTTTCTGGATAGCTATGCAGATCAAGGCTGGACTTGGCTGTGCTTAGCTGGTTGGCTTGTGTGGGGGGTTAGGTGGAGATCAGTGTGGGTTTGGCCGGTCCAGGGTGCCCTCTGCCGGGGTGTTGGCATGCCTGGGGCCTTTTTCCAAGTAGTCTTTCATATTCCAGAAGACTGGTCTGAGTGCATTTTCATGGGAATAACAGGGTTCTAGAAGAGAGTAGAAGCTACAAAGCTTCTTGAAACCCAGCCTTAGAACTGGCTGAGGTGTTGCCTCTGCCATGTCCAAGTGTTGACTCCTGGGGCAGAGAAGCAGACTCGGCCTCCAGCAGGAGGAGGTGCAAGGTCCTATTACAACAGGATGAAGGATGGGTGGTGATGTTTGCAGTCTGCCTCATGCTGCTTCTGCATGTTGAATAGGTCATTTTACCTATTCTGTCACTAAAATATTTTTAATAAAATTCATCTGTCTCTCACCACTACTGATCCAAGCAGCTATCTCGCCCAGTTGACCATAGTAACTCCCTGACATCTCTCCCTACTTCCACTTTGGGCTGTCTCTAATCTGGTTTCCACACAGCAGGCATGGTGACTTTTTAAAAATATAAATCAATTCTTGTCTCTTGTCACTCTTAGAATAAATCTGCACTCCCTCCCATGGTCAGAAATGTCCTACCATGATCTGACTTCCATCTGGCTGCACCCTTACCTGCCTTCTATGAAGTCCTAGAGCATATCATGCCCCTTCCATCTCAGGGACTTTGTAATTGCTGGACCCTCTCCCTGGTATGTTCCTTCTGTACCTTTCATAGGACTTCTTTCTTCATATAACCACATCTCCTTGAGGGTGCTTCCTTAACCACTTGGCTCAAATAGGACTTTTTCAATTACTTTCCACCATAGTGCTTTGTGCACTTCCTTATTAATACTCTTTGGCTTGTTAACTTACATGTGTATTGCTTCTCTGTTTCACCAAAATGTGTGCTTCATGAAGTCAAAGAAAGTATCTGATTATACACATCATTGCATAGTAGACCACTTATTAAATGTTCATTGATTCCCAGGGTGCCTGAGTGGCTCAGTCGGTTGAGCATCCAACTCTTGATTTCAGCTAAGGTTATGATCCCGGGGTTATGGGATCAAGCTCCATATTGGGCTCCATGCTGAGCATATAGCCTGCTTGAGGTTCATTCATTCATATTCATTCTCTCTCTCTCTCTCTCTCTCTCTCTCTCTCTCTCTCTCTCCTCCTATGCTCCTCTGCTCATGCTCTCTCTCTCTCTCTCAAAAAAAAAAAAAATCAAAAATAAATGTCCATTGATTCCCTACAGAGCAGACCCCTCCATAAAAGTTGTATTAAATAACAAAGTTAAAGAATACTTGCAACCTTCGTTTTAAAACATGTTTTATTTTCCAGATTTTCATGGCAATATACTCAGTTACACATCATAAATATTGGATCATGACTAATGATCTTTTATTATGGAAATGGAGTTGGGATGGTCCAAAGAATGACAAGTGGATGTATCTGATGCTGCACCTATAGAGATGATACTTAGAGAAGAAATGTGTCACTACCTTGCTTAATATGCCACAAGTAAACATTTTCAGAGAGGAGTCTTCCAGATAAAGACCTCTGTATGCAAAGCCTTGTTTCCCAAATGGAGAAGAGAACTCTCTGAAATTGAATTTTATTCGTGCTTCAGAGAGAAATGAAATCTTTCCATCATGAAAAATGAGTATCAGGTGCTTCTGATTTCCTTTTATCAGCTGTTAATCAGAAGCGATGAAGAGAGAGATGAGCTAATGAAGAAGCCAGCCGTTGGACAGGCAGTTGTGTTGCAGGAGGGTTTGTGACTGTTAATTAGATGATGGCCTTGGGAAATACATTGTGAGATGGGGAGGTGGAGAAGGAAGAGTATATTGCACAGCCTCCCCCTGGGTGGATCCCATCTCAAAGAGTTTATGCTGAAATGGTTTGAGTTGCAAAAATGACATTTTGAGCAAGAAACATTTGTTTGAAAGATGCTAGAGACCTTTTTGTTTTTATAGGTCCTCTCTACCTTAGTAATTCATATAGATACACTAGTAATCATTCATATCCTCTTTTAGCATGAATAGTTTGGAAACATGTTGCAATGTACATTGGTAACTCGGGAAGGCTGCCAAGGACCCACAGTCCCTTTTCTAGCTGCGAGAATTGCCTCCTTTTAGAGTCTGTAGATGCTGTTCCCTAGCCTCCTTTGCAGCTAGGGTACAGGCATGTGGCCTGGGTTTGGGTTTGAGGGATCAGATAAACATGCCCTAGACTGGGTTGAAAGAGCGGGAAAGAATCCATTTTATTGGTAGAGGAAGTGACAGTTGGGACCCTAGGGCCAGGAGGAACAGTGACCAGTGCAGATGCTGGTGGCATTGCAAATCATGTGACAACACCTGTCTGTCCTCACTGGGCAGATTGGAGTGGAATTGTAGCCATGGTCCATGTTGGCCTCCTTTGCCTCTCCCTGGTTTGTTCTTCAGCCTTCTCAGCAATGCTGCATTGTTTCTATTATTCTTTCAATAAACTCTTTTTACTCTTTTTGTTGCTTACATATAAGAGCCGTGACTGGCTTCCTCCAATTAATAATGCTTACAAGGCAATGAGTAGTTCTATTTCATTAAATAGTTTGTCCCTTGTTGGTGTGGCCCAGTACCAGCCACATAATGAAAATTTTATTTAGGAGGATTTCGAGGTTTTGTGTCATTGGTTTCCAAATTCTTTTATTAAATCATAATCATAATTTTAAATTAGAGCACTTTAAGTCAATGCCATGCTTCATTCTGTTTAAAAAGATGTCACTTTTTTCTTAAAATAGTTTGATTAAATAGAATTAGTCTATTTAACAATTTTCTGTGGAGTCTGATCATTCTCATGTTATGTTTTAGGAGGTATCCGGGAGGCAAGCATTTGCTGCTTCCACCAAGAGAATAATTCCCTTTGGTAGAAAGTTTGAGCAGAAACTGATAAAGATAAACATATTAAATAGTTGAAGATTTATGTGGCTCAACAACTATTTGTTGAAAGTATTTTATTGGATACTCACTAACTGCCAGGAATTATGAAGCACTAGAGAGTCACAAAAGAATCATGTTTGAGTAATTCCTCTTTAGGAAATAGCTCTCAAGAGTTTATAGTCTAAGGCAACCGTACTCAAAGTATGGTCCATGCACCTGTGCCATTGCACACCGTTACTGGTCAAACCATGAGATCAGGAATTTGTGCCAGAACAGAAATGATTCAGTACACTGTTTAGTCCAGCTGGTGTTTTCATTGTAGAAGATTTTCTTGGAGGAAACAGTGACTTGAGTTATATCCTTGTGCAAGTTCCTTGTCACCAATCATCAAAACAAGTTTGTATATCAGCTACTCTGAGTAGCAGTAATTGAGGGGATAATAAATATTACAAAAAGCAAGAGCAACGGGGCACCTGGGTGGTTTAGTTGGTTAAGCATCCAACTTGGTCTCAGGGCATGATCACTCAGTTCACAGGTTCGAGCCCCGCATTGGGCTTTGAGCTGTCAGAGCCTGGAGCCTGTTGGATTTTGTGTCTCCTCCTTTCTCTGACCCTCTGCCACTTGTGTTATCTCTCTCTCTCAAAAATAAATAAAAATTAAAAAAAAATTAAAAAAAATAAAGAGCAGCTAGTGATTACATCAACCTGTGGAACAGCAAAATATGACCTCACGTTAACATTCACTTCAAAACAAATTAGTACTTAAAGGCTTTGTTTTCCTCTTCCTGCCATAAGTGAACTTTGGACAGGTGCTAAATACAAATCACTACTCTGGATTTTGTTGGGTTTACAAAAACATCTAAGGTAAATGTGGTCATCAGGATTTTCCAACCTCATAAGTGGGGAAGGGTATCAGAATAATTGTATATGTTCAAATACCAGATATGGTGAGTGCTCAGGGTTGTTTTTAATAAGAATTATAGCTCATTAGAAAGCTCTGTCTGTATAGTATCTTAAATGAATATTGAGTAAGTTGACTTAATGTTTTTATCGTGTGTGTGTGTGTGTGTGTGTGTGTGTGTGTGTGTGTGTGAGAGAGAGAGAGAGAGAGAGAGAGAGAGAGAGAGAGAGAGAGAGAATTGGTAGCTTTCAGTAGATCTTTAAAAAACTACTTGCCCCTGAAAGAGACTTAAGAGTATTTATAAATAAAAAACAATGATAATAATAAAGTAGGACATTGGCTTTTTTGTTGTAGTTAAAGGGTTGTTTTCTAATGTTTATCCATCATTCATTCACAGAAGGCACCAGATATAAAAACTAAAAATGTTTTTGATCACCATAAATAGAGACAGCCAAAATTCACCTGTGGTATTATACTGGAGGTCAGAAGAGAGGAAATGTACACCTGAAACTAATGTAACATTGTGTGTTAACTATACTTCAAGGAAAAAAAAGAGTAGTTATGTTTGGAGAATACGGGCAAGGGACAGGGTACAAGAGAAAGTTTGAGGTGATGAATGTTCTAAGCTTGTGCTGTCCAATATGGCAACCACTAACCACTATGGCTAGTTAAATGTAAATTAATTAAAATAAATAAAATTTAAAAAGTGAAATAAATACAGTTAAAAATTTCTCAGTTGCACTAGCCACATTTGATGTGCTCAGTGACATGGTGGCCAATAGCTAATGAATGGGGCAGAAATAGTTATATTTCTTTACGGAAACTTTCCATTCACTGCAGAAAGTCCTGTTGGACCACACTGTGTTAGACCTTGGTATGGGTTGTTGCTTGGGTGTACAAATATTGAACGTCAGTATTCATTGAGTCTTACACTTAAGACTTCTGCCTTTTACTGTAGTAAGTTATATGTATAACTTATGTATATGTATATGTATATGTATATGTATATGTATATGTATGTGTTATGTATACATATAACTTATGTTATATATACATATACATATGTTATATGTATATATGTATATGTATACATATAACATATGTTATATGTATAACTTACTTTTTACAGTAAGTAAAAGTATATATAGAAGAAAATAGAGATTTGGCTCTATTGGCTTTTTCAGTTCAACTCAAGGGATATCTGTGCCATTCCTGGATCCTGACAAGTCTGGGCAGGGACTTAGTTGATATAGAGAAGATGCATTATCAAGACCTGCCCCACAGGTACCCTCCGTGGAGCCAGGTGGCCCTCTAAGGAGCAGGTGTCAACGGTGTATAGGGCAGGGTAAAGCCTGCCTCAGATCCACCAGCCTAAAAGGGAGAGCCTGGGACACCTTAGGAGTGATAACAGTCTTTGGAAGATCATTACCAGAAAAGACGTTACTCTCTGCATGGGAAATGGGAAAGTTGTGGAAACACTTTTTATTAATGTTGGTCTTGCTCTTAGCCGTTTTAAAACCTTGCTTATTTGATACCAGACATTCTTTTCATCACTTGTGATGGGGGCTAGTGCTGGGGCAAAAATTAGTGAGAAAATAATGTATTCCATTAAATTAGACTCCCAATTTCTTTTATCTTGTGGTTTTTACAATGACACTTCCTCCTTTTATTTTCCTTCTCAGAGTTTGAGCATTTCAGCAGCGTTAACTCACTTCTTTGTCCTTCATTCATTTAAAATCTTATTACTCAAGATGTAGTCTGGGAGGAGCAGCAGCACTGGTATCACCCGGAGTTTGGTCAAATGCAGATTATTGGGCTCTGCCCCAGACCTGAAAGCTAGAGCCTGTATCTCAAAACGGGATTCTTTTGCACCTTGTCACTCTAGAGGAAGCAATGTGTAGGAGTCTGAAATTAATGGTGAAAATAATACGACGCTCCCAGAATAGCACATTAACAACACTAATAAATTAGGTTGATTGTTTGGTAGTACATTAGTCAAGACAAGTTGTAGATATTAACTATCTAGTGTCCGCTAAATTTCACAACTGTAAAAGGTGGTTTCCTTTTTGTGGGATTTCTCACTCACAAACTGAGTCACCAGTGTTGCAGTCCATTTTCTAACAGGCATGTGAGATGTCAAATGTATTTTATATATTAAAAGTGAAAATTGCTTTTTGATGTAGTGTCACTCACAGTGAAAAATGACATATAAAAAGATAAGTGCACCATTTTAAGCCTTGGACTAAGGCAATTTAATAAGATGGCAGTTTAATAAGAAATAAGTGGGTACTGACAGCTTTCAATTAATCTCTGAAGTGGAAAGAAGAAAAGGAATGAATAACCCCAAGTGTCAGATAATTAATTTTACTTATAGTTAGCTTTGTAATGTATGTTCTGCTTACCTTTGACTAGGAATGACTTCATTTCAAATCACATGCTGAGGACATACTCTGAAAACCTGACCTGAGAGGAACGAAGCTTCCTCAGGTTGGAAAGTTTCCTCTCTTTCCGCGCCCCCATTTACCTGCTGTTGAAACTTCCTCAGCAGCTCACATCATAGGCACGATGCACGTTCCCCCAAGAGGCCTCACCTGGTAGCCAGAATGAGCTGATTTTGCGTAGATCACAAACATGGAAAGCAAAACTCAATATTGACCTGGAAACAAAACCAGAACTGATGCAAAATGTTGTGGGTGTGCCAACTGCTGAATCCAAAGGCAAGATCAAGACAGGTCCCCATCACCATGGAGATAACTTTGAACTTGTCTGGGGAACACGATTCAAGACTGTCATCCCACCACACACCTGTCCCAAGGATGAAAGAGTTCTGCTGGGGTGTTGCCTGTCATCAGGGAGATAGTCAAAATGGTCTCCCAGTCTTGTGTTCAGTCCATAATCCGCCTAACTATCCATCTAGTCACCTAGCATGAACTTGATTTTTCCCCCCAAACTCTTAATTTGTTAATGTTTTAATTTTTTATCCATTCATTGGATACATTTCAAATGCCCATGAAGAGTTGTGTACTGAGAATGCCAATGTCGTCAGAGCAGTCTTTGCTTGTAATGAGCTTACATGGTCTAGCCCCTACACAGTCTAGGTCTCCTATTAGGAGCACAGGCCGAAATTGCCAGTTAAGTGAGCAAATAACAGAAATGATTTGTCTTAGAGGAAGCCATATTGCTTTCTCGGGTTTTTCTATTTTAGGAACTGTTTGAGGGCATCTTCAGGGTATGTATTATTAGTTTCCTGTGACTGCTGCAGTCAGTTACCACAAACTTGTTGGCTGAAAACAGTAGAAATCTGTTCTTTCACAGTTTGGAAGGCCAGAAGTCTGAAATCAGTATCATGGGGACGAAATTGAGGTACCAGCAGGGGCATACTCCATCCTAAGGTTCTGGAGGGGGATTTGTCCCTTGCCACTTCTATTTTCTGGTGGCTGCTAGCCCTCTTTGACTTGTGCCCACATCACTCCAGTCTTCAAGTCTCTCTTTCCAAGCGGGCTTCTCCTCTTTGTGTCTAATCTCCCTCCTCCCCCTTGATAAGAATACAAGTGATGGCGAATTCAGGATAATCTCCCCATCTTAAAACCTTTAACTCAATGGCATCTGATAATTTCTCAGCCTTCCACAGACTTCAGGGAATTAGGGCATTTCTGTTTAAAATGTTGTTTATTGGGGGCAGGGGGCACCTGGGTGGCTTAGTCAGTTAAGCATCTGACTTGTGATTTCGGCTTAGGTCACGATCTCAAGGTTCATGGAATGGAGTCAAGTGTTTGGCTGTGCTCTGACAGCACAGAACCTGCTTGGGATTCTCTCTCCCTCTCTCTCCCTGTCCCTCCACTTTGTGCATGTGGGCTCACTGTCTTTCTCTCTCTTTCAAAGACAAAAACAAAAATTTAACTTTTAAGTGTTGTTTATTGAAGAATAGATACTATGTCTAGCATGTTCTTCCACAAAGGATCGTAGATCTTACCCAACATCAAGCGTTACTAATAATTAAGAATAGGAGCAGAACATAAACCCAATCTCGGCCTCCAGCTGTCTGTAACCTCTGACACACCTTCCTAAAACTCTGTTTTGATGTCCTGGGATACATTTTGGTTTAGGAGTAACTGATAATGTGACCTAAAAGTGTGATACAAGTTAGTTCAGGTGAAGCCATTTAGCTTTAGGGCTTCTCAGTTTTTTATACTTGATTAGTTACATGGGTAGAGAGCCTTTATGAGTTACCTTTCCCCAGAAGGCTGTATCCTATCAATCCAAAAATTCTGGGTTAGTTTTTTGAAGCACTCAAGGCAAACCTGGAATGACCTGTTAAAACCCTAGATTGGAAATTCTGGGTTATCCTCCTGCTGGTAAATTCCAGCACAGTTATTACAAGAAGTTTTAGTTTTGTCAAGCCAACACTTCCTGGGGTAAGGGGTGGGAGGAACATCCTAGGGAGGGAGGGAGAGAAGGAGGGAGAAGTGATAGACCCACAGTGAGTTCTCTTTTTACCCACACATGAATTATGTTTTAGATGCAGAGAATATTCACTTTCGGAACGTAACCTATTTGGAGACCAAGTATTGTAAATAAATACAGAAAATTATTTTCTTAGGTCCATCCTGAAATGACTTCGCTAGTGTGTGTTTTCTATGACAGGAGTATAGTGCACACAGCGGGAATGAATGGGAACTATGTAAGAGCAAGGGATGTGGGCGTAATGTCTGCTGTTTGAACAGAACTTGGTATATTTGCTTATACTCACGATGCCTCAGGGACTTCTGCTAAGAGAATGATCATCAGTGTGTGTAATTTATTTATGGGATATTTAGATGCCTTCATTGCGTGAGATTAAAAACAATTAAAAACCTACTTCCATCTGATGAATGAAGGAATGACTGGGATAAAGTAATGGAGCTCCTATTTTTGTTTATGGGCAGATCTACTTTAGTTTCAGCTAACCTTGGTTATGGAGACAATAATAGAAGTAAGATGATTCTTTCACTTTGATTTTGGCTTTTGCATGGAAGAAACACTGTGTATTTGGCACCTGATATTTACAGTGCCATCTGTCTATTGGTTTTCTTGCTGTGAAGATTCACAGTAATGTGGGGGGGTGTGGGGAGGAAGTCATTATCAGAATTTTTTCTAAGAAGGTCAACCCTGTGTGGCAGCTGAATGCCCTTGGGCAGTAAGGGTTGGAGAACACGTTGCTTTATTCAGCTTTCCTTGCTCTCTGCCTTAGGATGACCTGATCATCGTAAGACCACTGCTGGCCTCCACCTTCTCTTTATATCTTGTTATGGAAGCATTTAAAGGAAGGGAAGAAGGGCAAGATCTCTGAGTAGCCATGTTCAGTTTGGCCTGACATTTTTCAAAGTCCTGCTTTCAGGAGAGGAAAGAGGATGTTTTTCTCTGCTGGATCATTGGGATCCTACATAGTATTTCTTGAAAAAGTTGGTATCTCAGAGATTCTGAGTCAGGCCTCAAGAGACTCCCCCCACCCCACCCAGGTCTTAACTAGTTGCCTTAAAGCGCCCCCCCCCCCAAACAAAGACCTTTGCCCTTAGCAACTGTGCTCATGATAGACCCTGACATTTTGTAGAGCACCTTAGGGTTTTAATTGCATTTTTATGGATATTAGCACATTTTCTCCTGGAATAACCCTCTGAAGTAGTCTGGGCAGGAATTAATCTTCAATTTATGGATGAGAAAATGGAAGCTAGGAGAGGTGAAAGACCTTGCCCAAAGTCATGTCATTCTTAATCAACAGAATGGAGGCTGGAGGAACTTAATCCAAAACTCTTATTGTTAACCATGATAGACATATTCATGTTCCTTCAGGGGCCTTGTGGATTAACTAGTCGAGTGAGATTGGGTGGGGAGAAAAAGTGGTGGGGTCATGGGTGATCCAAAGTAGTGTGAACAATTCTATAGGGTATTGTATTGTCAGTCTTAATTGCTTCTGTCTTCCTCTATTTCCTATCTGCAGTATTGGACATTTGTCACTCCTGTTTTTTCGACTTTGCAGGCAGTGTGAACATACGTGATGGTTATCCAGGAGGGGACCTTACATAAATAAGTTTGACTAGAAACAGATTGCTGGTAGTGTTGGGCAATATAGTATGTGATAGGTATGTTTAAGGTGACAAGGAAAAGTTTTTGACAGGTGATCCCAAGACCTCCTGTTGGTTCAGTTGCGGAAATCTGAGCTGTAGGATCTGAGAGGCCATCTAGTTAAACTCTCATTTTCAAGCATTTCAGAGTATGTGAGTGTTAGAGCAATTTTCTACTACCCCAGTAATGCCTCATGACAAACACAGAGCCTCAGTAGCATAGTGTAATAAATGTTCATTGCTCATGGGTCTTCAATGAGCCAAGGGTCAGCTATATCGCCTTGATGATCATGGCTGGCTGTTGGCTGATCTAGGTGGACCTCAGCTGGACAGAGGGAGGCAACTCAGCCCTCCAGGCACATTTTCAAGATGGGGGCTGTTGTGCTGCCAGAGCACAGGTGGGACCTGACAAGTTCACTCAGGACCTTGCCTTGGAGTAGTAAACTGTTACTCTGTTGGACAAAGCAAGTTAACTGGGTGGAGGAATATACCTCATTTTTGGAAACAGCTTTTTTGGAAACAGCTTTTTTGGAAACAGCTCCAAAATCAAATGGTAAACAGTATGGGTACAAGAAGGGTAATTACTGAATAATGGAATCATTACTACATCTGTCAGTCCCAGTTACCTAACAGTTTAGGAATAGAAATAGGACAGAACCAGGCCTTTGCCCCACCCCCACATTAGTTCCTTTCACTTCATTTCCAGAGAATCCCAGTTTGTCTTAGATATGCCCCTCCACCCCAAATAAACCCCGGGTATTTAGAGCCTTCCATTTGCTGCCAGGCTCTCTTCTAATTCCCCAGTTGTGCTGTGGCCTTGTTCTCTGCCAACAATCCCCCTAATCCCTGCCACGGTATTAACTCTAAATTAAGGTGTTCACTGATAAAGTCCATTGGTGGCTCCAACACGTTTACCACCAAAGAACATTGATAATTTCTTGTTCCTATAGGCTCCATGTTTGGAAATTGCTTTGTACCAGAGTTCTTAATAATTATTTTTCCCTTTAAAAATATGAAGTGTATGCAACTGCCAAATAGGGCTTCTGGTTGGCATGAGATACTAGAGTGAGCAAAAGCTAGACAGAAATAAAGACTGTCAGTGGTTCAGTTAGCTTAGACCTGCACTGAATGGGTCAGTGCCAAAGTGTGGTTAGGCCTTTTGGTTTTCATTTCTATCTTCACTGACTGCAGTTTGAGAGTTACAGTGACAAGATATGCTTCTATCTTGGGCATTTTCTTATAACTGGACCTCTCTGAAGATAAAAGATCCTTCCCTTCTGTCAGTCACTCAGTTTGGGGATTTCTCAAATGAGTCCTGGAAGATTGAGACTGAATAATCAATATTTTTAAAATAATCACGAAAGTCATTAATCTGTCCTCTGATAAGTTGAAGCAGAGGCACAGGTTCATATTAAAAACATGTCATTTTGTCCTGGGTAAAGACAGTTTAAAAATCCAGAGAAAGGGTAGGATAAATTAAAAAGACTGTTCTTTTGGGAAGGCAACTTAGTTCGTGTATTTCTGAATTTAGATTCAACTTGCATAATATGCTAAGGGAGGTTTCAGAAGTTTTAGTGATTGCAGTTTACTGCTGTACTTCACGTGCATGAATTGTGTTCCAAATGCATGCAAGTTTCCTTTTATCTCTATCACGGGGAAGGTCAAATATGGAGATCATTTTATGCAGCTGGAATATTTGACTCTTTGTATGACTGTAGCCAAGTAGAGAAGTCGATGAGCACTTTGAAAATGGTTGCCAGCTGTGATTAAAAAAAAAAACAAAAAACGACCTTGTGTGGATCCAACATGAGGATGAAGAATTTTTCAGTGTGGTGTGGCATCATGATATTTGAAGAAGTTTGCATGTATTGCAGAATATTGCAAACACTGGATAAAGTACCTGAGGCATTTGTGAGAGGGAGAGTAATCCTTGTATGCTTTTGAAAATTTATCACTCCTTAATTACAATACAGGACTTAGAAAAGGGCTGATTGAATTTTCTGCTTTGATGGGAATGTTTTACTTTAATTTTTCCCCAAAACATGCTTCTCCATTGTATAACATATTGAAGGTAATCATATTTTAATTCAGAGAAGCAGAAATTTTGTCTTTTAAGATTATGAGCTGAGTAAGGTACAAATTTGGCATAATGGAACATACAATAGAGGAATAATGGCTTCTCTCTTTCTACAACTGCATAGTCTCTCCTGTATCATGTCTGTGACCATGTAAACATCATCCTTTTCAAATTTACTAATATAGTTGACCCTTAAACAAAAATATTAAGTGTATAGGTCCATTTATATGCAGATTTTTTGATAAATACTGTTAATGTATTTTCTCTTCTTTATTTTCCAACATTCTCTTAGCTCTACCTTACTTCATGGTAAGAATATAGTATATATAAATATAACATACAAAATATGAGTTCTTTGTTATCAGTCAACATAGTTGTTTAAGGGTCATCATAACTATGTAAGGTACATCATATCCATTCTTTTTTCATTGCAATACAATCAATCAATCTTTCCTCTGTGGTGGTGATCTTAAAAAGTACTTAAGTTTGATGAAGCTTAATGTTTTAAAATTCTTTTATGACTTATGCCTTTCATGTTGTGTCTAAGAAATCTTTGCTTATTTGTGGCCACTAAGATGATCTGTGTTTTATGTAGGTCTGTGATCCAGTCTGATTTATCTTTTTGTGTGGTGATAAGTACGATTGAGGTTCATGTTTTTGCAAATGGATATGCAGTTGTTGCAATACCATTTGTTGAAAATGCTTTCTCTACTGCATTGCCTTTCCATCTTTGCTATAAATCAGTAGTCCATATATCTGTGGTTCTATTTCTAGACTCTATTCTGTCCATCGATCTGTTTGTCTCTATTTCAGTACTACACTGTCTTGATTATTTGTCCAACTGTTATTTTTCAACCTTGTTTTGGCTATTCTAAATTGTTTGACTTTCAATATGAATGTTAGAATCAATTTGTAGTTTTCTATAAAAAGATTGCCTCCTGGGACTCTGATTGTCATTGCATTTAATCTGTAGTTCAAATTCGGGAGAACTGGTCTCTTAACAATATTAGGACTTGAGACTTAAGAGCAAAGTGTGTTTCTCTATTTATTTAGGTCTTTAATTTTTCTCATTTATCTTTTATAGCTTACAGTGTAGTTTTGTCATGTTAATAGCTTTTTGTAGTATTTCATAGCTTTTAAGGATATTTTAAATGGCATTTAAAATTTTCAGTTTCCACTATTTGTTGCTAGTACATAGACATACAATATATTTTAATATATTGGTCTGGTATTCTTCAATCTTGAGAAATTACTGTATATTCTGTAGCTTTTCTGTAGATTCCAATAGACCATTTTTATGAATAAAGATGGTTTTGCTTCTTATTTTCCAATACAGATGCCTTTTGTTTTCTTGCCTTATTCCCCTAACTAAATTCTCCAGAGCAATGTTGAGTAGATGTCTTTTATCCTGTTCTTTACTTTAGGGGAAAAAACAGTCCTCTTACTATTAAATATGGTAATAACTCAGTTTTTCATAAATGCCCTTTATCAAGTTAGATAGTTCCCTTGTATTTCAAATTTCCTGAGATTTTTCATCAGGAATGGATGTTGGATTTTGTTAATGCTTTTTATTCATCTATTGAGAATAGAGTCTTTTCGCTTAATAATGTATGAATTATGTTAATTTTTTAATATAAACCAACCTTGATTTTCTGAAAAAAATCCCATTTGGTCATGATGTATTTTCTGTTTTATATACTGTTGGATTCACTGCTAGATTTTTTATTAGAATTTGCACATCTGTGTTCATGATGGTTATTGGTATGTAGTTGTCTTTTATAAAGTATCCTTTTGGTTTTGGTAACAGGGTGATATTTGCTTAATACAATTAGTTATAAGGGTTTCCTTCATTTTAATTTTCTGGAAAAGTTTGTGTAGAGTAGGTACTATTTAAGTGATTGAAAAAGTTCAGTAAAGTTCTCTAGGCCCTGAATTTTCTTTGATGGGAGGTTTTAAATTCTAAAGTCAATTTCTCTAATAGATATGGTATTGTTATTCAGTGAGCTTTGGTAGTCTGTGTCTTTTATGGAATTTGTTCTTTCATCCAAGTTCACAAACAAATTTATTGTCATAAAGTTTACAACATTTTTTATTATACTTTTAATATTTGTACAATCTGTAGTGATGCCCTATCATTCTTGATATTGGTAAATAAAAAATCACAATTGATAAATCATGTCACCCTTCTTTTTCCTGATCAGTTTCACTATCAGTTTTATCAGTCTTCTTAAAAACCAGGTTTATGTTTTTATTGTGATTTTTATTATTTACTCTCTTCTACTTTGGGTTTAATTGTTATTCTTTACGTGGTTTTGTTAAGGTAGAAGCTGAGATTATTGATTTGACCTTCCTCATGTTACTTTATAATTTAGTGCTGTATGATGTCCCTTAGGTACTATTTTCATGGTATTCTACTATATATATATATTTAAACATATATTTAAAATTTTATTTGCTTCTGAATACTTTCTAATTTCTCTTTTGATTTCTTCTTTGATTCATGATTTATTTAGAATTGTGTTATTTAGTCTCCAAATACTTGGGAATTTTCCAGAGATTTTTCTGTTACTGTTTCCTAATTCCATTATAGTCAGATAGCATACTTGATATCAATTTTTTTTGTGAGTCATACTTTGTACTGAATCCTTTTAAACTAATTGAAACTAATTTTATGGCCAAGAATATAGCCTATCTTGATAAGTTTTCTATGTGTTTTTTTCAAGAATGTTTTTGTGCTGTTGCTGGTTTAAGTAGTCTATAAAATGTTAATTAGGTCAAATTGGTTGTTCGTGTTATTCAGGTCCTCTGTAGCCTTTCTGAGATTCTTTTATGGAGATAGCACTGAGTCTCTAACAATAACTGTAGATTTGTATATTTCTCCTCATAGTTCTATCAGCTTTTGCTACGTGTATTTCAAAACTCTTTTTAGATGTACAAACATTGAGTAGTGTTAGGTCTGGATGAATTTTTCCTTTTATTGTTACAATATGACCAATTTTATTCTTGGCAATATTCTTTGCTCTGAAATCTACTTTCTAGGGCATTAATACAGCACTCTAGCTTTCTTTTGATTTGTTTTAGCATATATTTTTCTATTCTTCACATTTATTTATTTATCTGTAAAATGTGTTTCTTGTAGGAAGCATATGGTTGGGTCTTGCTTTTTATCCAATCTGACATCTCTGCCTTTTTAATGGAGTGTTTTGACTATTACATTTAATGTGGTTATTGATATCGTTAAGTTTAAGTCTGATGTCTCTTGCTATTTCTTTCTTTTTGTCCCATGTGTTTGCCTCGGGGTTTTTATTTTGGGGGGGGGGGGGGGGGGGGGTTAATGTGGTTCTCAGAATATCATTATTTCACTTTCAGTTGTGTAATACATTTTTTTTAGACAGAATTCTAGATTGACATTTTTCTTTTACTACTTACAATATTTGATTCCACAGTTGTCTTGTGTATGTTATTTTTAATGAGAAATAGGTCATCCTTATCTTAATTTCTCTGTACATAAATGTCTTTTTTCCCCCCAGCTTCTGCTAAGGTTTTCTTTTTATCACTGTGAGCAGTAAATTATGATGTGTCTTGGTGTAGTTTTTTTCACATATTGTGTGTGTGTGTGTGTGTGTGTGTGTGTGTGTGTGTGTTTGGGTTTTTTTGAGGTTTTTGAATCTGTGGATATATAGTTTTTCCCTCTTCCTCTCCTCTCCTTCCCTCCCTCTCTCTCATTTTCTGGTATTTCCTGTTGAAAACTCCAGCTGCTTTTGTCTCTTTGGTCTCACAGCTCAGGGAGTCTGCTGATCCTCTCTTGGGTTCACCTGTACCCCAGCCTGGAAGCTTACTCTTGGGCCTTAGTTTTCTGATGTGAAAAAAAACTAAGTATCTAGTATCAAAGTATCTAGAACCAATTGGAATGGTTGTTCCAAAGAATGAGATTGTATATATAAAGCACAGAGGCAACAGGAACTCAATGAATATAAATTCTTTTATATAGTATTGTATATTGCATATATTGTTCTTAAGAGTAATTTTGAGAAATGGCAGTTCACTCACCACTCTGAAGTCAGCCCACAAGGAAGGCTGTTTCTCCCATTCATTCTTCCATGGCTCTTGGATCCAATAGCATCTTTGTTCACCAGCTTGCTTGCCCTCCAGTATGGTCATCTCTACTCTTCCTTCATTTCTCAAAACACTTCTAATCCTAAGGGGAGTATTGCTAGCAGATTTTACCAAAGAGTTACATAGAGAAATGATATCAGACAGTGATAGAGAAACTTAAGTTTAATGTTACTTATTAATATTTTAGACACATGACATTTGCATCCATAGGGGAATTCGCACTGGCTCTGTGCTTAACATTATTGGCCTCAACTTTGTTAGGTCTCGCCTTTGTCTCTTTTCCTTTTCTTTCTCTTTGTATTTTTCTGTTTGTGTTTCTCCTATTGTCCCTCCTCTCTCCCACTATCATTCTGTTCATCTTTATGTCCCTGTCTGTCCCCCACTTCTCCCCTTATTCTCTCTGATTTATCTAGTTGCCTACTCACTTCTTTCAAATTCCTTTTACTCTTCCATGGAGGCCAAACTAGCTCTCTGCCTTATCCCATCAATACCGTAGGCCTACTTTTGTTATATATACACATTCAGTATACTGCTTTGCCCAACAAAGATCCAAAAATGTCTCCAGGTTTCTATCCTCTCTAATACAAAAAGCTGTCATTTTCACAATTACAGTTAAAAAAAAACTTTTTTAAAATGTTTATTTTTGAGAGAGAGAGAGAGACAGAGCACAGCAGGGGAGGGGCAGAGAGAGAGGGAGACACAGAATCCAAAGCAGGCTCCAGGCTCTGACCTGTGAGCACAAAGCCCAATGTGGGGCTTGAACTCGTCAACTGTGAGATCATGACCTGAGCCAAAGTTGGATGCTTAACCAACTGAGCCACCCAGGTGCCCCCAATTACAGCTTTTTAAAAGCATATCTGAGATCAGCTTCATAGGTAGGATGCCACAGTAGTTTTAAAGGGAGACATTCCCCTATTGTAATAGGAAGTCTAATTAAAGCTTCCTAAAGTCACCTTTTTCTCTGTGGTAGTCTTTGGAAGGATTTCCTTTTTTTTTTTTTTTTTTTTTTTTTTTTTTTTTAAAGGAAAGCCACCTCGGGGCGCCTGGGTGGCGCAGTCGGTTAAGCGTCCGACTTCAGCCAGGTCACGATCTCGCGGTCCGTGAGTTCGAGCCCCGCGTCAGGCTCTGGGCTGATGGCTCGGAGCCTGGAGCCTGTTTCCGATTCTGTGTCTCCCTCTCTCTCTGCCCCTCCCCCATTCATGCTCTGTCTCTCTCTGTCCCAAAAATAAATAAAAAACGTTGAAAAAAAAATTTTTTAAAAATAAAAATAAATAAATAAATAAATAAAATAAAGGAAAGCCACCTCCATATAAATGACTTTACCTTAGTAATTGATTAAAAAAATTATTTGCTACGGCCAGTGTGTACAACCAGATACAATAGTATCTGTCAGTGCAGATAGCTCTGTTTGGGTCTCTTTAGCACAGTGCTATGCTTCTGAGAAGAAAGGTCAGTGTTGGTGAAGTGGTTGGGAAACTTCCTGGGTTCTTGATAGTCTTTCAAATAGGTCTTTATGTCAGAAACTAAGGTAGGCAATATCATCTTCTCTGTGTCCACATTTATGTCCATTTCCTTTGCAGCACTGATCCCAGTAGGTAATTATGTATTTATTTGCTGACTTGATTGCAAACTATTTTCTCTACTAAAATATTACTTCTGTGAGGCCAAAAGATCATGTCTGCTTCATCCACAATTCACTGTCTGGGCCTAAACCCAATGTCTGCCCTTTAAAGCACTTGGCAAATGTTATTGTTGAATCTAGAGATTCATGTGAGAAAGTAGGTTCTTTCAGGCACAAAGTAAAGCTTAATAAAATATGGCCAAAAGGTTATGTTTATCAGCCAGTACCAATGTTATTAGTGAGCAAGAGAGAGAAGTTAGTGTCTATTCCCAATAATTCTGTTTTACAGTTTTAAATAAGCAGGACTGATAGTCTGTGTTTCTACGAAGCACCATCTCTTCTTAAGAGCACTAAAAATCTTTGAGCTAACTGGAAGAAAGTGTGGGTTTTTTCCCCAACATTTTATTCATTTTTGAGAGATAGAGCATCAGCAGAAGAGGGGCAGAGAGAGAGAGAGAGATAGAATCTGAAGCAGGCTCCAGGCTCCAACCTGTCAGCACAGAGCCTGGCATGGGGCTCAAACCCACAAACTGTGAGATCATGACCTGAGCCGAAGACATATGCTAAACTGACTGAGCCACCCAGACACCCCTGGAAGAAAGTGTATTTAGGCTGAGGTTTTACTGTGTGGGTGTTCAGTGTATAGTTGAGGGGGATGGAGTGGGAGGAAAGGAACAGAAGACATTGACAGATCAACCCCAGATCAGAGTACTTCTGAACGCTGTACAACCTTTGAGTAGATGGCTGTGTAGGAGAAGGGCAGCGTATGGGTACTTGTGTGCCAAGTGGGATTATCATATCTGTTAAGAGATTCATATCTACAGGAGAGCCCACATGAGTATATTATATCACCAAGACCTGGCAGTAATAATTATAATAGTATAGACATGGAAGAATATAGACTAAAATAACAGCAATGTTTTAGGTACTAGGATTCTGAGTGATTTTTTTTTCTATTTTGTGCTTTTATGTTTTTCCATTGTTTCTACAATGAACACATGAACAGTAGATAAGGAAAGTTTTTTAAATGTATAACTTTTGCCATTTATATTTGGTGCAAACTGTTTCACGATATCCCAAAATGCAATTAAAATCTGCCCTGAGAAGCACACACTGTTACTGACTTATCACGTAGTTTGACAGCTTGGAGGCTTGCAGTGTTTCATTGATGTTTGAGTACTTAAACTGTTTAAAAATAAATGTCTTTACATAAAAAAAAATTTAGAAGAGTTTTTCATTTTCTGCACAGCACCTATTTTTGCCTAGAGGTTTTATAGCTTATTAACATGCAACTGGACCTCTATACCTTATATTTGACCTACTGGTTGCATATGTCATTCTAATGAACTAATTTGACTCTGGAAAAAAATAATCCCATGTCAGTTTTTAGTGTAGATAAATTTTGATCTAAAGAGTAATAATTGGATTGGAGGCTGATTATAAGATTATGCTGTTAGTTTTGACATTTTATATTCACTTCAGGCCTCCTATATTATGTTTTATTATCTGAGTTACAGAATATAAATAAAAGTGTTTCATTATTTGCTTGGTATATTTCACTAAAGTTGAATGGGTTTCATTTTGGTATACTTTAATGTCCCAATAATTTCTCTGTTCACAAAGAACTTACTTTAAGGTGGGTGTATTTAAAAATGAAAATAAAAATCTAGCTAGTTGGTGCCAATTTTTCATTTTTTTTTAACTTTTTATTTTTTATTTTTGAGACAGAGACAGAGCATGAATGGGGGAGGGTCAGAGAGAGAGGAAGACACAGAATCCGAAGCAGGCTCCAGGCTCTGAGCCATCAGCACAGAGCCCGACGCGGGGCTCGAACTCACAGACCGCGAGATCATGACCTGAGCCGAAGTCGGATGCTTAACCAACTGAGCCACCCAGGCACCCCGGTGCTAATTTTTCAAATGCTAGTATAATTTTTACCAAATTCTTCTTGGAAAATTGATTTACTCATTGTATTTTAAATCTCATTGTTTTCTTCTCTAGTTACTGTCACTTCTTAGATTTTTAAATGATCACACTAAATCACAGAGGACTCTGGACTTGCAGTGTCCAGTATGGGAGCCACGAACCACAGTGACTACTGAGAACTTCAGTTGTGGCTACTCCAAATTGAGATGTGCTGTAACCATAAAATACACACTGGATTTCAAAGACTGATTTTGAAAAGATAAATGAAAAAAATTATTTTGGGCCACCTGCATGGCTCAATTAAGTGTCCAACTATTGATTTTGGCTCAGGTCATGATCTCACAGTCATGGGATTGAGCGCCCTGTCCATGCTGAGTTTGGAGCCTGCTTGGGATTTTCTCTTTCTCTCCTCTGCCCCTCTCTCCGACTCGTGCATATTCTCTCTCTCAAAATAAATAAAATTTAAAAAAAATATTTATTAATACATTTTGAAATTCTGTTTTGGCTATATTTAAGAAAATGCTTTATTAAAATTAATTTCACCTGTTTTTTTTCACTTTTTTTTTTTTTTTTACTTTTTTAGTGAAGCTATTATGGAAATGTGAAATTACATTTGTGACACACGTTTGTGGATCATGTTATATTTCTATTGGACAGTGCTGCTTTAGAGCCTACTTCTTCCCCAAGAAGACATGTCCTACCAAAATCTATCGGTAAATAAACACTGCAGGACTTGGCAAAATGGTATCCAAGTTCTCTGCCATTATGTCAGTGTCCACTGGAGCTCTTCGAATTGCTTCTGGCTGTATGTTGCAGCACATAGATGTACTTCTGAGGTATTTTTTCAAGAAGTATTTCCTATCAATCATTGACATACCTGCATCTCATTTCACATTGGATGAGGCTGAGTCTCTATACACTAGATAAAGGGTTAGCACAGAAAATGAGCTGACAAGAATATGAGTTCAACAATCAAGAGCTCAATGAAATACATCATCACTTGCTTGGGCTACCAGTGGTTGTTGTCACTTCCAGTTTAATTTTTTTAATGTTTATTTTTGAGAGAGAGACAGAGCATGAGTGGGGGAGGAGCAGAGAGAGAGGGAGACAGAGAATCCAAAGCAGGCTCCAGGCTCTGAGCTGTCAGCACACAGCCCGATGCAGGGCTCGAACCCACGAACCGTGAGATCATGACCTGACCTGAAGTCAGATGCTTAACTGACTGAGCCACCCAGGTGCCCCTGTCACCTCCAGTTTAGTGTGGATATATGTACCTGTTCATTCCAAGAGAGCATACCATATCAGAACACACCCATATCATACTTTTTTTTCAGATTTTAAGAGCTTTTATGTTTTACAAAAAATCTTTGGAGCCAAAGGTACTCTTGAGCATGCCCATATTTTTATTTCTGTTTACTTTTTTTGTGATGAATAATGAAATGATAAATACCTAAATTCAAAGCATGAGCTTGATATTCTTGAGTTTCTCATGTAACTGAATTAATGTAAAAAAGTGGAGGTCTCCAGGGGTGCCTGGGTGGCTCAGTCAAATTAAGCGTCTGAGTTTTGGTTTTGACTCAGGTCATGATCTCACAAGTTCATGGAATTAAGCCCTGCATCAAGCTCTGCACTGACAGTGTAGAGCCTGCTTTGGGTTCTCTGTCTCCCTCTCTCTCTGCCCCTCGCTCGATCATTCACACACACACTCTCTCTCTCTCAAAAGTAAATAAATAATTTTTTTTTAAAACGTAGAGGTCTCCAAAAGAGAAGTGTCTCTCTTTTTTTTTTTTTTTTTTGGAAAACACAGCAGAATACCAGTTATAAATTGAATCATCTTTTTTTGTGGTAATTTTATTGATAGAAACTGCCATTTAGTTTTAAAATGGTAAATATAAAAGGATAAAATTGAATTGTACTACTTTTCATTAGCAATATAAACTATTAATTGCTCTTATGTATTTTAATTGATAGGTTGTCACTTCTTGTATATTTTTTTATTTTTTATTATTAAATTTTTTTTTAATGTTTATTTTTGACAGAGAGAGAGAGAGAGACAGGGCATGAGCAGGGGAGGGGCAGAGAGAGAGGGAGACACGGAATCCGAAACAGGCTCCAGGCTCTGAGCTGTCAGCACAGAGCCCGACACGGGGCTAGAACTCACAGACCACGAGATTGTGACCTGAGCCAAAGTCGGACGCTCAATCGACTGAGCCACCCAGGTGCCCCTACTTCTTGTATATTTTAAATAACCATTACATTAAGTCTGTTCTAATTTATAGCTAATTATCATACATGTACATTATTATGACTATTAGGACAATGTGGTTTGCATTTGTTTGAATTATTGTATGTATATATGTTAAAGGAAATGGTAGCCTGAGTTTTCACTTTTTTTCTACATTTATACAGTTCTTTTTTAAAAAAAAAGGTTTTCTCTCTAAAGGGATTTCATTGAACCTCCAGTAGCAGTTGACAGAGGCTGGCATAAGTTTAGTAAGTTTTGAATACTCTAAAAAAACATCATTCCAGTTATTTCTTTCGTATCCCATGGGTAATTCCACTGTTGTCCTGAGCTATAGTCCTCCAGCTCAGGTGGTTTGGGGTGTGGTATGAGTTTCACACAGAGTATATAACCATCCTCAAATATGCTTCCTTTAAAAAAATCCACTAAGTTAAGTGAGCCTCATAGTTCAAAGTGAGACCAAAACATCCTCTCTTTTTCAAAAATGTGGCTTTAGAGTGGAAGTCGCACATTGGAGTGCTATCAGGGCAAGGCATGTGACATAAATGGGTGACACATGAGGAATGCGGATTGTAGAAAAGTAGACAGCTCATGCCCTTTATGTATCAGGAATTCTATTTGGTGACAGGAAAGACAGACTGGACATAAAAGTGGTTTAGACAAGATGGCTTTTTTGTCTTATAAAAGATGACCTTAGGTTTATCAGGGCATCTGGCTGGCTCAGTTAGTAGAGCATTCAACTCTGGATCTTGGGGTGGTGAGTTCAGACCCCACACTGGGGTAGAGTTTACTTTAAAAAACATAGATGACCTCACGCAAGAAGTCTCAGGCCACAGCAGTAACTTCATGGTTATCAGAGATGTATGTTCTATGTCAGGCCACTAACACCACATAGCAGACTCTCCTGAACTCAGTGTCATAAAGCAAGAATGTATTCTTGCTTATAAGTCTACACAACACCTGGGAGAACTTTCTGGTCCTGGTTTCATTTGCATCTGCAGTCAACATTGGGTTGAATAAGTAGCTCTGTGCATCCTGTATTTGGGGGCCTGACTTTAGGATGTCCTCAGCTAGGACCACATGGGTCCCACCCTGCATGACCTCTCACCATTCTCTAGCACAGGTTATTTCACATATCAGGGGAAGGTTTCTAAGAAAGTATCTCTCAGGGCCTGTTGAAGCCTAGGTTCAGAACTGATACTGTGTCACTACTGCCGGATTCTCTTGACCAAATCAGGTCATAAAGTCCAGCCCAGATAAAACGGGTTGGGAAACAGGTTTTGTTCCTTGATGAGAAATGTTGCAAAGGGTATGAATGCAAGGATGCGTGAAAAATTAGGCTACAATAAATCTACCACAAGCTTCTTCCATTCTTCAGCTCTGCCTGAAGTGGATGCATGACTGCTCTTTTCACCTCATGGTTTAATACAATGGCTGAAACCTGAGCCATCACATCGATTTTCCAAATAAGAGGCAGTGGAAAGGGAGAATATGGCTCATACCCTATTCTAATGAGCTTTCCTTAAAGTCTCATGGGAACACTTGTGCTTCTGCATCATTCACCATCCCTGGCTCTCAGAGAGACTAGGAAATAAGGTCTTTAACTGACACCTTGTGCCAAACAAAATTAGGGTTCTGATGTTATGGAAGCCAATAGTGAGTCAATAACCAGCAGTATCTGACACATTAGCCACAGGTCCCAACGTTCATTGTACTGTGATTTTGGACAATGTTATGAAATTTTCTGGCTTCAAAAAATCTACGTAGAGATTTTAGGTGAAATTTCTTGAATTTTATATGTCAGCACTTAATTTGAATACTTTAAAATTTTTATTTTGAAATTTTAGATCCAGAGAGATGTTGCAAAGATAATACAAAGAGCTTCTGTGTGCTCTTCATCCCTAATGTTAACATTTTACATAACTGTAGTACAATTACCAAACATAGGAATTAAAAAATGGTGCAAAACTATAAACCAGGAGTTAGCAAGCTTTTTCTGTACAGGGCCAGATAGTAATAATCTTAGGTATCTGCCACTACTACTTAACTGTGCCGTTGTAGCTTAAAAACAGTGTGTGAACATATTGTATCTGTGTTCCAATAAAACTTTATTTATAAGACAGGTGGCAGAGCACATTCGGCTCATGGCCTATAATTTGCCAACTTCTGCTATAAACTAAATGACAAACCTTATTTGATTTCATCGCTTTTCCCATTCATATCCTTTTTCTACAATCCAAGATCCCAAATTACATTTAATTATCATGTCTCCTTAGTCTCCTCCAAGCATAGACAGTTATTCATTCTTTACTTTCATGAGCTTGCCACTTGAAGTATATAGTAGCCAATTATTTTTTAGAATGTTTCTCAAGTTGGATTCCTCTGATGGCTTCTCATGATTAGATTGAAGTATGCATGAATGCAGGTGTGTGTATATGCCTGGGTTAGTACACATACATAGATTTTGTAGCTCTGTCCACTGAAAGAACTTAAAGTCAATGACACCTCAGGAGCAAAGAGCATCCTTAGCACCAAGATCTTGATTTCTAAACACTATTCTCCAATAAAAGGAATGAGGGCTCTTTGCAAAAGTGATTGATTCCAGGAAGGGTAAGAGAACTACCCAGAATATTTGTGTTGTCAAAAAGTAAGGTAGCACCCTAAACGGAACAAGAGCATATCAACAGCCCACATGAACCAACCTGTCAGGGTTATAAATGGACAAAATTGGGGTAGTTGAACAACTAAATATATGAGAGTGTTATACCTGTAGGGAAAAAAAACATCCCCAAGTACCTGCAGATATAAATAAGTAATTGAATATATACATGGAGTGAAGGGACAGTTCTCCTTTAGGGAAGAATTCCAATTAAATATATGGAATTAAATAAATTCCAATGGAAGAGTAGAAAGAAAATTACCATTAGGCACATACCATAGTAATAATTGTTGCAGGCACAATCCACTGATGGATGCTAAAGTTAATGGGATGAAGTTTGTGGAGAACAGGATATTTGCCTAGTCACAAAGCATCTCTCCCCACCCCCCAAACCAAGATGGTTACTAATTACAAAGTGTGGAGAAACGGTAACTGTTTACTATGTGGCAGATACCACCTTAACCAAATATGGAAAATCCTTATGCTCATTTTCCTTTCAGCCATATAATCAAAGTTTTATTCATGTTTCTTAAAAAAAATTTCTATGCTCCATTTTGTCACGAATTTGATTAATTTCAGTTTCACTTAGAATCAGTTACCCTTATCGGGATTTCAATTTATTGACACGCACGGCCAGCTGAAGATGAACTCCAGAAGTGGAATTGCTGTGTGTAGCCGTCACAGAGACAGACAAGGTTATCCAAGCTGCTGCTTTTGGACTGTGACATTTCTAATTTGATTGAACTGGTAGTCATGCTTTGTACATACATTTTAGTTAACTTTTTAAATTTAAACTTTGAGTAATCATACTGAGGAAAAAGTAGCCAATGGCCCAGCAAACAAGATCCATAAACCTAAAGATCTATGAGTTTCAAAGGTGTGTCAGGAGACACAAAATTAAGTAGGAATGTGAATATTTGGAGTAAAATATTCATGACAAATTACAAAGCTAAAGAGGTAACAGTGGAACCATCACAAAATCAGAAAAGCAGTATACTTTTATTAATAGCCTGCCCACTCCACCCCAGTAATACCTTGACCCATATACATTTTGGCTGAAAATGCCTGGATTATCTCTTTACCTTTACATATAAAAATTGTTTTGAAACTTTTTTATAGAGCAAATGGAAATATAATGCAGCCTTTCTGTTAAGATGTCTGATCGAAATTTATTTTTTTACCCATATTTAGAAAAGTGTATTTTGGCATTATGGCTTATCAGAAATGACCTGTAAACTTCTTTTAAAAAATGTTTGTTTAGTTTGAGGGAGAGGGGGGTAAGGGAAGAGAGTAGGAGAGAGAGAATCCCAAGCAGGCTCCATGCTAATAGTAGGGCTCCATCTCACAAACCATGAGATCAGGACCTGAGCTGAAATAAAGAGTCAGATGCTCAACCGACTGAGCCACCCAGGTGCCCCAACATGTAATATTTTTTAAAAATTACCAAATTTTGGAAAAGCTCTATCACATGTTTTGAATACAGGAGGCCTAAGATTTCAGTGCATTTGAAGTTTGCTTGCACAATGACTAATCTTAATATTCTTCAATGCCCTGCATCACCACTTACTCATCAATTCATCAGTGTCTTCCTTGTTATGACTGTGATGAGTTTTATGTTGTCTTCACATTCTTCATTTGTGTCAAATCAGGAAGAATTTAAATATTTTCCGGTGTTCATACGATTCACTCTTTATTAGTTGAATTATCAAACAAGAACCAATCTGTTACTTTGATTGACAATTTCCCTCCTAAGAAATGGTTTGGGTGTGGTTTGAAAATTTCTTGGTACCAGAGGCTTCAGAATGATTGTTATTGGTTCATTATTTTAATTGTTTGTCTCATATTCTCAATTTTTTCTTAGGTTTTCTTCCATTCTTTAATAAATACAGTGATGACATTAAAAGGTATCTTTCTTATATGATCAAAGCAGGGAGATTTAATGTTTCACTTGTTTTAATGATACCTTGAAAACAGCTTACCATATTGCAGTTAGATGGTATGTTCAAACATCAAGTTTCTAAACAAAAATTTCGTGAGCCCTTGGAACACATTTTAGCATATGAAGTATTGTACGCATGTTGCATGACTTAAGAAGCTTTATAAAAGGCAGACTTCCTCCATGCACCTGCCTCCAGAGCTGCTGGGCACACTTACGTTGCAATGTGCTCACAAGTCCTGCATCTCTGTGCTGTGATGCCAGGTCAGTACAGGGAGGTGTTGGAGAATTCCTGGAAGTCATTGCTGCATTGAGATGACCACCAATACTGAAACATAATGGAAATTTACTGCAAAACACATAAATAGAGCCCGCTAATTACAAATCAAATGCATCCTCAGCTCAAGTTCCCCCTTAGCTAGAGCCCCAAAATAACCATCACCACCCCAACTCTGCGCAACACATAGAGAAGTGTGATGTAGGAAGTTGGAATGTAAAGAGACAGCTGTCTTAACCAGTTGCTGTTAAAATATCTTACTTTGGCTGGTTTGTGAAAATAGGACCATATGAACTTATTGCTAGGGTCCTTTTCAGGGTCTTGATGTTCATAAACAAGTGAATGGCCTTGAGCCTTTGGCTTCATGATATATTTGTCTCTGTTCCTTTTTGTGCAGAATGGTATTAGAAGCCAAGTCAATGAGGATATTGATGACAAATTAATAGTTGAATGTTGGCAATCCAAAGAAGTCCTGAAATGCCCTAAAATCTTACACTTGAGAGAAGTTTCTTGAATTTAACAATAATCCTTAAAATATACTGCAGTATTAAAAATCTTAATAAACTTTCCTAAACTACAGATTTTTAAAAAACTTAATTGCAGTCACCCAGGCTGGGCCTTTCTTAGAATGGGCTTCTACAAGTGAGGGAGCCTGGAATTTGTGGTTCATTCGTTATTTATGATTCAGGTTTGGTTACTAATTTCCTATGACGTTCTGTTTGTAGCACAGCAGCTTAGAATGTTAGAACAGGATTCTGTCACACACAGACTCTTCGGACTGGCTGGGATGGGCTGCCACTGCAGTTCTCATGTATGGGTGAAGAGGAAACATCCTGTGTCAGTCTTATATCGTCATGAAAATGCTGTGTAACAACCAGCCACACAATCATACATCTATTAAGTTCACAACTCTGCAGGGTTCAGCTAATCTGAGCCAGGCTTGCTTGTACATCTCGGGTCAACTGTAGGATGACCTGATGGTCCTGCTAGTAGTTGACTGGGCTTGTGCCTATTTGTCAGGTGGCTCTTTACGTGTGTAGGATGGTTTTGGCTAGGGTGATCAGGGCCATGTTTCTTTCCCTATCTCTACATCAGCTATCCTGGACACATTTTTATGGTAATGTCAGACATGCCAGAAAAGTCACAAATGTGCAAGTAATTGAAAATACAGGGAAGCTGCTAATGTCTCATTGGTCAAATCAAGTCACATAGCTAAACCTAGAGCCAGGGAGGGAGGGGCCTCAAGAGTTACCTGCTGAAAAGCATGGATACAGTGGAAGACAAAGAATTTGGGCCACCGTTTGCAATGAATCTGTTATGTTCTAAACTGAACCCTTGATTTTCTTGACCAACACACTTGCTACAGTCTGAATGTTTGTGTCCTACACACAGGACATGCGTTAAAATTTGTGGGGCTTTGGGAAGGTGATTAGGTTGTGAGGGTGGAGCCCTCATGAATGGGTTTAGTGTGCTTATAAAAGAGATACCACTGAGCTCCTAGCCCCTTCTACCAGTGAAAACCCAGAAGAGAACCATCACCCAGCTGTGCTCCCATCCTGATCTCAGGCTTCTAGCTTACAGCCTCTAGACTGTGACAAATAAATTTCTGTTGTTTCTAAACTCTCCGGGCTGTTATATTTTGTTATAGCAGCCCAAATGGACAATAGTTCCACTTACAGCTGCTCCTCTCCAGCTGCCTCCCAGCTCAGTAAGTGACATTCCTGTCCATCCTGCTCAGGCTGGAGTTCCTTTTCTTGCACCATAGCCAACCCGTCAAAGAGTCCTCTGTTTCCACTACTCCTGCCCTGGTACAAGTTGCTAATGGTTTTTGTTTGTGCTGCTAAATAGCCTCTTAACTAGTGTTTCACCCTTGCCCACCTGCTGTGTTTCTACCACATCTATTAACAGTTTTAAAAATTATTTTTTAATGTTTATTTTTTGAGAGAGAGAGGGAGGGAGGGAGGAAGGGGGGGCAGGCAGAGAGAGATGGAGACAGAATCCAAAGCAGGCTCCAAGCTCTGAGCCATCAGCACAGAGCCCAACACGGGGCTCGAACTCATGAACCGTGAGATCATGACCTGAACCAAAGTTGGACGCTTAACTGACTGAGCCACTCAGGCTCCCCAATGAATAGTTTTAAAATGTAAATTAGATCACACCACTTTCTGCTCAAAGCTCTCCAATGGCTTCCCCATCAGATTTACAATAAAATCCAAAATGTTACCCATGATCTCTAAGGCCATCCACAGTCTGGTTAGTGGCTACTTGGCATTGCTTTATTTTTATTCCATTCTTTCCCCACTGGTTCCAGTGTTCCTCATGGGCCTTCAATGTTGTTCCATGAACATTCATGACCTCAGGACATTTGCGCATGTTATCCCCATAGCCTAGAATACTGTTCACCTCACTGTTTGATACTCATTAATGCTCATTCGAGTAATACAGAGGAAATGAGTATCAAATACTTTATTCAAGTTTCTGTTCAAATGCCACCTCTTGGGAGTCTCTTTCTTGATCTCTTTTTCTAGTAACTTGCTGTCATTCTCATTCCTGCCCAGTTTTTTTTTTCTTTCTTTATAACCTATGTTACTGGTGGATGTGTATTTGTTGAATGAATGAAAAACACAACCTAAGGGAAGTGCAGTAAAGTTCTAGGAGCATCATACCTGGCATGGAGATATTCCTAAAAGAGTCGATGGTACACAGGAGAACCGACAGCATGGGAAAACCGTACTACTGCCAAAGTAATGTCCACTGCTTCTGCTCGTTTAAAATGTGTAGTTTGTTGTGGTAGCTAATCGCTATCTTTACCTGAAAATTTTTTGATCTTTCTCTGTTTCCTGGAATATATCTGTAAGTCTATATTAGAAACATAGTGGCAGACAGGACTTAACAGTAAGTGTAGTGCTCATTGGTTACGTCCTTGTTTCCCGCTAACTTGAACTTCAGGCCTCCGGTGCTCTGGTATGCTAGGGAACTTTGCATAACTGTGGAATAAGCCCAGCATCTTCAGTTGGACCAAAGGAAGAGGAGACTGTGGGAACCTTTAAATCAGGGATTTTATCTGTTTGCTGTGCTGTGGACTTCTTTGGCAGTCCCAGAAAGGCTGGAAGCCAATTTTGAGCACCTTGTTTGGTTTTACTTATCAAGATGAAGTTCATGTGACATAAAATTAACCATTTTATAGTAAGCAACTCACTGGCATTTAATACATTTGTAACATGATGCAACCACGGCTTCCATCTAGTTCCAAAACCTTTCCACCATTCGAAAGCAGTCTTCCTCATAACCCTGAGCCCCGTGGCCCTGGTAACCATCACTCTTTCTCCTTCTATGGATTTATCTGCTCTGGATATTTCATATAAGTGGAATCCTACAATATGTGACTGTGTTTGATTTCTTTCTCTTAGCATATTTGAGGTTCTGTCCACACTGTAGTATGTATCAGTACTTCATTCCTTTTTATGCCTTCATGCCTTTTTATGCCTGAATAATACTTCGTTGTATAGAAATACCACATTCTATTTATCTTCTCATTTGTTGATGGATATTTGGGTTATTTCCATTTTGGGGCTACTGTGAATAATGCTGCTATAAACATTCCTGTACCAGAACTTGAGTATTGGTTTTTAGTTCTTTTGGGTAGATAGGTAGGAATGGAATTGCTAGGTTACCACAGTGACAACATGATGTTTTAAAATGCATTAAATGAAATACCTAGGGTTATAAAGGAAACCAATTATGTTGACATAAAGTTTACAAAACCTAAAATAACACAAAAATAAACTAAATAAAAATATATAATAACACAAAACACAAAAAAATAAAATAACACAAAACATAAAACACAAAAATAAATTTGTGTTATGGTGATATGTGTTACTTGATTTTGAAATACAATATCCAATGGCAGACCTAATAAGTGGTGTATGTTTAGAGTAGTGATGAATGCAAATGATGTTTCATGGTGTCTGCAACAATCGTAATGTGGTATGAAAAGGTTTATGTTTCTCAGTCACAGACCCTTAGAATATTCCTGGGTTTTGTTGCCTGTTAAAGGCTAATGAAAATAGGTAGTTTCTTATCTCAATTCATGAAACCCGTAAATCCTATCTAAATGATCCCAGGGGCTTGAAGTGAAGACCCCCGGTTAAGAACCCCTACTTTAGGGAGCCTGGGTGGCTCAGTCAGTTGGGTGTCTGACTTGATTTTGGCTCAGGTCATGATCCCAGGGTCATGGGATCGAGCCCTGTGTCAGGCTCCATGGTGAGAGTGGAGCTTGCTCCGGATTCTCTCTCTCTCTCTCTCTCTCTCTCTCTCTCTCTTACTCTCTTACTCTCTCTCTCTCTCTCTCTCAAAAATAAATAATAAAAAAGAACCCCTGCCTTAGAGGAGTGGTTATAAAAACTGCCTCCATGGTGGCCCATTCTCTCTCTGTCTCTCTCTATATATACCCCACTATCGCCCCCATTTCATTATCTCCGAAAATCTAAGCTCAGGAGCATCAGCTTGGCCAGGTGCAGATCTGTGGAAGTGGAAGTTAGAGAATCCTCATATTTCGGAGATGTTATCACCAAATTTTGAGCTGCTATCTTTTCTGTATCAGATTAATGTTTATATAACTGAAACACATAGGAATTAAAATAACTCTTCTAATGTTGTATAGTACTTCAGAGTATCTAAAGGTCTTGCACCTACAGCATTGCATTTAACTGTCTCAAAGATGTGTGTGTGTGTGTGTGGCATTACCAGTCATTTGAGATAAGGCAGCCCTGATACAGAATGATTTAGTCAATCAAGCTTGAAAAGCAAGTACTTATCAGAGGAGCTAGAACTCGGGGTATCTCCCAACTAAAAATTCAAAGTGCCTTTTCTATTCAACTGGAAAACTAATATATCCAAACTTAATTGTTTACTCAGATTTTAGCCTAAAGAATAGTTACTTCTAAAATAAAAGCCAAAACGGAAACTGCTCTTGCAAATGAAAGGAGCGTTAACATGATAATACCCCCTACAGTTCAGTTCAGTCCTATAAAGCTCAAAGCTTCTGTCGTCTCAGGGGAAAGGTTTCATAGAGGCCAGACTTTTGAACAGGATATTTTCCTGCAGGAAGAGATGAGATTGGTTTTAGAAAATCGAGGTTCATTATTCCCTGAGAAGAAAAATCAAAATAGTGTTCCATCCACATTAGAGGAAATCCAACAACAGCAAATAGTTCTATAGGCCCCCTAGAAGTTTCCCTAGAGAGGATTTGGCACACTTGACAGGTGCATAAATAATTACTGCAAAAATGCAGTTCCCTATGTCAGTTACCTTGCTTTGAATGAAAGAAAATCTGTTTTTCAGTGTATGGGGTTCTCTTCTCCCCCAGAGTTATGTATTCAGATTTTTAGTGTTTCTGTTTGTTTGCTCCCAGGGAACGGAACACACCTTATTCCAACAGTGAAGAAAGAGGAAGGGCTGCTGAGCTCTGGTATAAATATTTTATTATATAGAGAGACAAAGATCACAAAGGGGCAGATGAGGAGCAGAAAACAAATTTAATGTTGTTTTCAAGTCCTCAGAGAAGGTTTATATTAAACTGTCTCTGCCAGCTTGTTTTCTGCTTGGCTTTTGCACTGTCAAACCCAGTAATGAGATCCTTTTGTGTATCTAGAGTTTTCCAATTGGATGAGGAGTGCTACATCTAGTTGAAAGTGTAGAATTATCCATGTCATAAAGTAGACATAAAGAAAAGGCTGTTATAAAATGGCACAGTGATGAAGGTATATTTTCAAGAAGGATGATCCATATTAATTTGTTTTGGAAAGATTCTATCATAGTCAAAAAAAGGTTAAATAAATTACAGGTTTTCTTCATACAATCCATTTATTTTTCTCCTCTTACCCCAATGTCTTGGAGTTGTTGGAAGACTTTGACCTGATGGTATTTAGCATCTTTCATGATTTCATAATCCGCTGGACTTCATTTGCTCAGAACTCACTATTAATGAGGATAAGGTCATAGCCTTTTCTCTTTGAGAGAGAAAGAAGGAAAAAAAATCTGCAGTTCACAAACTCAAATTTCTGGAGAAGTGGATAAAAGGGTGAATAATGCAGGAAATATTCTTAGATTGCAAGGCTGATGGGCCTATTTCCTCCCCGGGTCTAAACCACCTTAAAATGATCTGCATAAGTGCTCTTATTCTTGAATGAGAGAAGAAAAACGTGTGCAAGCTAGAAGTATTTGTACTAACAGAGTTGATAGCAAATCTTTGTTCTGTTTTTATGTTTTACGTAAAATAGAGTTTTTTAGTAATTGGCCAGTGAGCTCAATAATATATCCATTTCTGAGTCAGGTGCCATTTGTAGTGAAGCTTTTTTATTTGATCTGATGGTCAAGGAGTCCAATATTGAGGGGCCAGTTTACCAGAGAATCCATGGAAATGAAATGTACAAAATGGCTTAGCTTAGACTTATGGATAAAAACTTACTCTCCTTTGGGTAGATCTCTATTTTTATAACAGACACATATAGAGATGCTTATTTTGCTGGTAAGAAAAAATGTGGGTAAACTCTAAATTTTCCTTTGATTGTTTCTTTTGCAAATTATTCACTGATTTTTGGTTTTAAGAGCTAAATTTAGTTGTCCGAAATGCTACTTGGGTTGGTTTTGTACTTCCTAAAAACCAGAACTAACATTCTTTGCTCTTCACGATTGGCTGGGTAATTTACATAGGACATGTTCACTTTACCCCGAGGACCCCTCTGTGTTGCAGAAGACTGTGTCCATCTCCATTTGTCAGATGATAAATAAACTTGAGCAATGATGAATTGGCCCAAACTGTGCAGCTAGTTCACACTGGAGCAAGTCTTTTGGTTCCAAAGTCAAGCCCTTCCTCTTCAAAGGTTGCAAATAAATTTAATTGGCATCAGTACCTCATAGTAAGAGGTACATTATCAGCAGGTTCAGAGTGGGATAGCTGTTATCCGAACATAGTCTACTGAGCATTCAGAGTGCCTTTTCTAGGTCAATAGTGAGTGGCAATATGGCTCTACAGAGATGTATAGGTAAAGGTTTCGTAGCTGCATGTTTAAAGAAAAAACAATTTGAGAGGAGAGTTTTAGTGATACTCTAGGCACATATTAAATTTATGGCATCTGACTTTTTAAATTTGGTTATTTGTAGTATAAATAGAAAATTAAAAATCATGCCAATTCTTACAAAATAAACGTACAGCAAATATTGGTTAATTAGATAGAAAATGCAATATAATGGTACTAATAAGGAATTAAATATGCATTTATTTTGCTTAACTTTTCTGGATCAAGATATTTCTCTGTAATATATTACTGTTATATGACAGACCCATATGGCTATATCAGGCTTGAAATTGCATTTCCTGACACGGTGACTTATTTTTTTGCTACTCTGAAATATATGAAGAGAAAATCACCAGACTTTAAAAGGAAATTATGTCTACTTATATTTTAACTGATTTTGAACTAAATTAAAAGCATGTTAAAAAAAATTAAAGCGTGCCACAACTGAGCTTTCAGAACTATCTAGGAATTTTCATTATCTATGCAAGACATTCATTTTTAGGAAGTTCTGATTTTAGCAATTGTAGTTTAAAACATAGGGCATGCTTTTAAGATGATGATTTTACCAACAAATTGCTTTCCATGAACTACAAATAAATCAAGTTTAAATTTAACCAGTTTTAAATATTAAGAAGTAAACTTAATTGGAAAATCCTTGCAACAGCTTTAAAACATAAATCTGTATTCCTAAGGAAGTCTTAAACATTTTTTTGAATGCACAGGAAAGTAGATACTTAAAGTGTGCTCCCTCCATTTTTTAGATCATAAAGTACTGGCATTTTTACAGAAAATACAAGCATACTAAGTGTGTACATTGTGTACCTACAGTTAACTGATGCATGTAATGAAATAAAAGCAGGTATTTCCTACTATTCAAGGAGAAAAATGGAGCCATCTTCTGGAAATAGTTTGGGTTGTCCCATAATGGATAGGGTAGACTGTCAACCTATAATTATTTTCAGGGACGTTTTCTTTGGACTTGTCTGAAAATTGGATGAGCAGTGATTAATATCAGGAAGAAGAAAAGAACTAGGACCTGGAATTTGTCTTTTTAATAGGATAGGAGAGAATAACTGCTTTCAATTTTTGGATCTTTCATGAAGCTTATGAAATCTGTATTTAGTTCCTTTGTATCCTACCATTAGTGTTCATTATTTCAGTGGCAGTGCTGTGCTGGACCATAAGCAAGACTAGGAACTTACAGATATACATATAACTTTTTTTTTTTTTAATTTTTTTTTTCAACGTTTATTTTATTTTTGGGACAGAGAGAGACAGAGAATGAACGGGGGAGGGACAGAGAGAGAGGGAGACACAGAATCGGAAACAGGCTCCAGGCTCCGAGCCATCAGCCCAGAGCCCGACGCGGGGCTCGAACTCACGGACCGTGAGATCGTGACCTGGCTGAAGTCGGACGCTTAACCGACTGCGCCACCCAGGTGCCCCCATATAACTTTGAATTAGCCAGTGTGTACATAGTCTTCATTATTCATAGATTTTGTATTTGCAACTTCACCATCTCACATGTTTTGGCAATTCTGTGCTTTTGTTGGTGGTTTTGCTGTGTGAAACGGCCCCCCAGCATAGTGCTAAAGTGCTATCTAGTACTCCTCTGTGTGATGTGCTGTATGGAAAAAATAATATGTCTTCGGTTGTCTTCATTCAGACATGAGTTCTGGTGCTATTGGCTAAGTTGACCATTGATGAATCAACAATATATATGAAATGTGTCTTTAAACAGAAACACACCTGAAACTATCAAACAAGGTTATGTATCGGTTGATTGGTGAGCAGAGACGAGCACGTTAGCGTCAGAGACTTGGAGAAACCTAGTCTTGGATTTCCCGGAGGAGCAGTGGGTCAGCATTCACTAACCTGGTGTTTGCGGCTACCTTATAGAATGTGACTGCTGCAGATAATGAGGATCTCTGCACTAAACATGTGCAATTACCAGTTAGTGGGCTCAGTCCCAGAGATTCAGGGACCATGGGAACAGTTCCTGCCTCCATTGGGTTCACCATCTGTCGGAGAGCTGGACTCACAGGGGACCGAATTAGAAAAGTGCTATGACAGATGCAGGAGAGGTGCTAAGGGGGAGCCTGACACTGCCGGGGGGTCCAGGGAATAACAGGTCAGTGGCCGCATGCCTCAGAAATGATTGAAACAGTAGAGAAAGGATGTGCAGCATGTAGGGGAATGTGAAGTAAGTGAGGTGTGTGTTTATTTTTAAACAGAGCATAATGTTGGTGGGTTCCTGACGCATGTTGGTACCATGTTGTTACAGAAATACACTGTGGCAAAATGCTTCCACCTCTTGCCAAAATGAACACTGAAGAAAAATGAAGAACACTGAAGAAATCCAACAAAAAGTTGCAGAACAGAAATAGCCAAACTTCTCTGGAATCTGATTCATCCACAGCCATCATAAAAAGGTAGGGGAATGAATTGTATGATTTTGCATTTTTAAATTTTATTTTAAATCATTTATACACACACACATACACACACACAACAGAATACTATTCAGCCATAAAAAGGGAAGTCTTGCCATTTGAGACAATGTGGGTAGACCTTGAGAACATTATGCTAAGTAAAATAAGTCACATGGAAAAAGACAAATACCACACGATCTCACTTATATGTGGAATCTACAAAAATTTTGTTTAAATCTGAACTAAAAGTTACAGAGAACACATTGCTGGTTGCTAGAGGTGAGGAAGCGGGTGGACAGTCAGTGAAATGGTGAAGGTGGTCAAGAGGTACAAACTTCCAAAATAAGCCAGTAAGTTATGGGGATGTAATGTGCAGCATGGTGACCATAGTTAACAATACTGTATTGTATATTTGAAAGTTGCTAACAGAGTAGATATTAAAAGTTCCCATCACAAGAAAAAAAATTATAACTGTGGGGGTGAGGGATGTTAACTAGACTTATTGCAGGGATCATTTTGCAGTAGATACAAATACCAAATTGTGTGGTACACCTGTGATTAATGTTCTATGTCAAGTGCATTTCAGTAAAAATATGGAATGGTAAAAAAAAAAGCAGAGGAGGATGTTTATTAAACTAGTATCCATTGGGTGGCTTCTATATATCTGCAAACTCTTCTAGACACAAGGAATGTGGTAGTAAACAGAAAACATAAGGGTATGGCCTTGAAGGAACTGACATTTTGGCTGGAGGAGATAAGTAAATTCATAGGAAACCAACAGCTGTTAATCATGTCTGCAAACATGGTGAATAGGGTAGTGAGTGAGATGCAGGGTGATTGAGGGGCTACTTTAGTTTGAGTGTCAGAGAAGACCACTCAGAGAATCTTGGCTTGAGAGTAGAATGATGGGAAAGAGCCAGCTGAGTGAAGGTTTGGAGAGAAAACCTTTCAGTGCCATGAACCAGGATCTGGACATATGTGTTTGAGGCTCAGAAAGCAGACCTAAATCGCTTGGAGAAGGGATTTGGAGAAGCATGAGGTAGGAGATGAAGTTGGAGAAGCTTTTAGATGTAGAAAGTTGCCTGGATTTAACTCCAGTGGAAGTAGAAGTTATTGGAGAGTTACTAGCAGAGAAGCAAGCTTATATTATAGTTTTAAAAGGCTTTCTAGTATATTTAGCTAAGGGGTAGGGGCTCAGTGACAGTGGAAAACAGGGTGCCGTCACCTAGGCAAGAGATGATGATGAATTGGTTTAGGGACATGGCATTGGGGATAAATGGATTTAAAATATATTTGGGGTCTGCTTCAGCTAGATTAAATTAGATGACTGCCAATGTTATTTATGAATCCCCGGACATAATTCTAAGTTCCATATGAAGAGTATGTTGTTCATTTGTGTTTTAATATATAACAGTCAAATGGTATTTTTTTTCACATTAACAAAGAGCAGCATATGATGTGTATGTTTGTGGTGTGCTTCTGAAACTTAGAGGGGGCTGATGTCAAGTTGTGAGAAAGAAATAAAAGTTCCGCCCTGAAAGCTCAAGTTCTAGGCAGGTTATCTCATAACACTTGGAGTTGTGAGCCTTCCAGATGCTTGTGCAACTTCTCTCCTGCTTCCAGCAGGGTTTCTGACTTCTCATAACATTGTTACTCCCATCACGTAGAGGTTGCCTGTGCGATGGGTGTCCTAGATAAGAAACCTATGCATTTTTTAAGGACTAGTGGCTTGAGTCACTCAAGCATGACTTCAAGAGTATAACTTCCATACTGGAATACTCCTAGATGGAATATTGAAGCAAAAACTAAAATACAACTTAACCTTGGTGTTCCACAAAGACAAGAATATGTGGATTTAAGCAGTGTTCACTAGACAACATAATGGATTGTGAGGGCTCTATGTCTTGGAGTGAGTAACCATAAGCAAAGTCACAGAGGAGGGGAAGAGAGGATAGGAATTGTGCAATGACCTTGGTGGATAGGTCTAAGATTTCAAGAAGCCAACAGCCACTATCGGAGAATGGGCCAACCTCAAAGTCTGTGTTCAGAAGAATTTTCAGGGTGACTCAAACAGTATTGTAAGCGCTTCGGCAAAGTACACGGTTCTGCTTTCCAGTACTAGTAACTCTGTGAAGTGGCTCTAAAATTGGGCGCTGTGGAAACCCTTCCTTTCTCCACCCCAAACCCTTCTCAAAAGCCTTTGGTTATCAGAAAACAGGTCCAGTACCGTAGTTATATAGTGTCAGGTAATTGAAAAGATTGTTGAGATTCCACAAGGTATACACATGTAAGGTTCTAATGAAACAAAGGAAAGGGTACAGCAGGAGAAAGAAAACAGCAAGCATTAGAAGAAATCAAGACTTCTAGGTGCAGCTCTGAGTCCTTACTCCATCACACATCTTAGTCTTCAGATCATGAACCATCAAGATACAAGTGTGATACCTTCGTCTCAGGAGCCAAGGATCAAGCGTACTGAGAAGTATTTTAGACCCCACAGCTCAGGAAGCTAAAAGCAGGCTTTGTGAACAGGTAAACAGGTGTAAACCATCAATCCATACAGTTTCAATAAACAGCAAAGACAGGTTGGTACCATATGCCTTTGGGGGAGTTTCGGACTTCTAACCGCACGTTATAAATCACTAGCTATTACATTTCACTTCTGTCTTGGGCAAGAATCAATACCATGGTTCCAGGTACCCTTCAACATAAGCACAGAACTACCCAAGATCAATTGAAAGTTAACCCTATCCTCATGTACTCAGAGAATTGGACCATGACGAAAACACCTAAGAAAACCTAAATGTTTTTAGGTTTTCCCTAAGGGTATACTCATTTTGTGATTGGTCATCCACTGGCCTAGATTAGCAGGGGAGACCATTAAAAGGGTAGGCTTTCAAATGAAAGTCAGAGTTTCATGGAAAAAGTAATTGTATTCTAAATCAATAAAGATGAAATAAAACAGAAAGAATAGTAGTTGGTTTAGGTTGATTTCCCTGGAATCAAATAGTGAGACAAAAAATGGATACTGGTATTTATTTGGAAGGTGATGCCAGTATACCTTTGTAGGAAAGTGGGGATGTGAGATGGGGAAGAGAAGGAAAACAGGAAAAGAACATTATAATTACTGTGACGAAGAGGAGGGTGATCCCGTTAGGCAATTCTGGGATATAGTATAGGACAAACTTTGGGTTTATCCTAATCAAGGGCAAGGGAATTAGGACATATAGCACCTTCTGCCATCTGTCTTGATGGAAGATTGCTCCCCTGAATGGAACTCCCTGGCCACTGTGGCCTGCCATAGATGTGGGCCAAAGGGACTCCAGCAGCCCGAGGAAGCCTCAGGCAAAGAATCTCAGGTGTTTGCCCGTTGGAGGCCACCATCAGATCACATGCACAGAAATGATGAATTCCAAGAGGATATGGATGGAGCCCTGACAGTTTCTATATAAGCAGTGACAACAGTGATGCTCATAATATTAGTAGAGCTGTCATTTATCAAGTACTAAGCCATGTACTATATTAAATGCATTACATACATTTCATCATTTAATTCTTATTTATTGAACACTCAGTGCCGGGTACAGGGGAGGAGAAATATATATTTTATCACTACAGTCCTGAAGCATATATATTTATGCTAGTCTTCCATTTAAAGATGAGCATGTATGGGGTGCCCGGGTGGCTCAGTCGGTTAAGCATCCGACTTTGGCTCAGGTCATGATCTCACAGTCTGTGAGTTCGAGCCCCACATCGGGCTCTGTGCTGACAGCTCAGAGCCTGGAGCCTGCTTCAGATTCTGTGTCTCCCTCTCTCTCTGCCCCTCCCCTGTTCATGCTCTGTCTCTCTCTGTCTCAAAAATAAATAAACATTAAAAGAAAATTAAAAAAAAAGATGAGCAGTAAGGTTGAACAAATTTAACCAAATTCTCTGGAGTAAGACATAGGAAATATATCTGGGGTTCAGATTCTGGTTTGCCTTCAACACCATCCCTTGGGCATCATTAATGTAATTCTTAATTAACTAATTGTTTTTCTGACACCCATTTATTTGAAAGCTGGCAGGAGCTATTTAGATTTGGTGATACAAAAAAAAATGCCCTTGTTGTCAAGGAGAACAGGAAGAGAAAGACAAGAAAACATGTAGTGTAATAAGAGCTATAATGAAAGGGTATTATCTGCTATTAAGTAGGAATAAGAAGGAGGGCATCAGTTCTTGCTGCATAAGAAGTAACCCCACAACTTATGGCTGAAAACAGTAAGCATGTGTTATTGACTCTGAATCTGTGGGTGGGTTGAGAAGGTCTGATGTGGCCCAGGTTTAGCTGATCTTAGGTAGGTCCACTCATTCATCTGCAGCTAATGTTGGCTGAGAGTTGGCTAGTCAAAGAAGCTTCCCCTCATATATCTGGTAATGGATTGACTGTAGCTGGATCAACTCAGTTCTCCAGCAGTTAGCCTGGACTTATTCCCATGGTGGCTAAGGAAAGTTTGAGAGTGAATGAAAGTGTGCAAGGCTTCTTGAGGCCTCAGCTCAGAACAGTCGCTTCTGCTGCATCATATAGACCAAATTAAATCACAGGACCAGCCCAGATGTAAAAATAGACTCTACCTCTTGGTAAGAGGAGCTTCAAGGTCACATGGCAAAAGGGCATTGACACAGGAAGTGGGGGGTGGGGGGGTGGTAGATCTACCAAGAAGAGAAACATCTGGATTAAAGCTTACAGGGTGACTAGGTGTTCCCCAGCCAAATAAAGTAAGAAGTGAATTGAAGGCAAGGAGGATAGCAGGTGTTCAAAGACACCCAGAGCCCCATAATGAAGGCATATAGCTCTGGGAAGGAAGCAAGCACCATGAGAGAGAGCAGCATTAAGGTTAGAAGTATGTAAGTGTACCCAAATTTAGAAAATAAAAATTGAGTTGCAGGAAGAATAATATGTTCAAGAAAAAAATGTTAAGTAAATGGGAAGAGGAGCAAAGGTTAATAAGTGGATGGATGGGTGGATACCCAGATTGCTGTAGCAATATGGTTAACAAAATTATAAGATTTTCTCTTAGGAAATGATCTGTAGGATTGATATTTATTTCAAAAAAGGATGGAGGGAGAGAGGAAATACCTTGGTGGATGCTTGGAAAAAAGATGAAGTTGAGAATAGGCGTGAATGCATGTGACTCAGTGTATGTATCTTGTGGCTTCAGGGAGGTAATGCAATGATGTAGATTACGTGATAGAAACTCTTTCTGACATGCACCTCCCACAGCATGCTAAGCATGGTCAGTGGGTTTTTGTGGAAACCCACAGAATAAAGTATGCCTGAAATAAATAATTTTGGGATTATGGTCCTAAACTGAAATACCAAGGCTCCAGACTCTCACAAGGACAGGTTTCTGGGGTAGGTTTCTGTGAGGCAGCTGGCCCCCATTGACATCAGGGATGTATTTATAAAGAGATTTTTCCATGTATGGTTCCATTGGGATGTGTGTGTGAAATGGTAATTTTCAGTTCATGGAATTTTCACTTTGAGACTGAATTGTGTAAATTAAATAGAAGCCTTATTCTATAATTTTCCCGAGTGACTTTTGTTTTTCCGCTGGGCCTGTGTTTTAGTGTGGCGCTCATCCAAGCCACCAGGTGCAGCAAATTTTAGTGTGAGCCTTAACAGGCTGATATTAGATAGCATCACCAGCTTCTTGGAGGCAGGATGGGAACTAGGATACGGAAATAAATGCTGGTCAGACCCTTGAGTGGGGATCCCAGGGCCAAAATACCCACCCTTTTTGGTTTGTAGAATGTATTCGATTCATTGTTGTCTTGCCAGTATGTTGGTGATTGTTAACGACCTATTTCTAAAAACTAAGATAAGGATTAATTTTTTAAAAAGTAAAATAAACAACAAATGATATAGTTAAAGCTGACAGCAAAGATACAGAATCCCATGAACACTCTGTGGGGACCTACTAATTAGTAATTTTTCATTGGGAAGCACTGTCCCGAATTTGCATAAACCATTTACCATTGTTTTGGCTTAAAAAAATTGGCCCAAACATGAATATATTCCTGTTTAATATATTATTAATTTTTGCTTCCTTTTGAGCTTTATAATGATTTTGTACTCATAGTCTAAAGATATGCTCATTGCGTTGAACATTTCTAAGATTCATCCATGTTGTTACGTGTAACTGTAGTTCGTTTTCACAGCTAAGTAATATTACATCCTGTAAATATATCACAATTTATTCTTATGCATTTTGTACTAGAAGAAATGATACTATAATAATTTTTTATATGTCTCCTAGTGTGTGTGCAAGCTTTTCAAGGCTATCTGCATAGATCGCATGATAGAATACATGATATATAGGAAACCAACTATCCCAGGTTGCCTGGAACTGGGTGCTTTCCCAGGATACAGGATTCTCAGTGCTAAAACCAGGACAGTCTCAGACAAATTGGCATAAGCGGTCACCTAAATATGTATGTGTTCAACTTTACAACATAATACTAAACTCTTTCCTAAAGATTTGTTCCCAACTAGCAGTAAATGAGAATTACCCTTGCTTGGTGTTGTGGATATCTGAATTTTTGCCAATCAGTTGATAAAATGATATCATATGTACAATGATAAAATGATATCATAAAATGATTTGATATGTAAAATGATCTCATGATTTGAGTTCTCTCATTACTATGAGGTTCAATATATTTTCATGTTTTCTTCTCCATTTGTATTTTCTTTTCTGTGAAATATCTTCCACATTTTTTGTCTTTCTGCTGGGAAGTTTTGCCAAATACATTCTTAGGCACTTCTTTGGATTCTCTTGGCTTTACCATCACCTAGTATAGTGTTTGTCAACAGAAGGGCTAATAACATTTTGGACTTCATAGTTGTTGTTGTAGGGAACCTTCTGGGCATTATTATGTGTTTAGCACTTTCCTTGGCCTCTACCCACTTAATGCCAATAGTTCCTTGTAGCTGTGACAATAACAAAAATCTCTACACACACACAAAAATATCTAGTCAGATGTCGCCCTAGGGCACAAAATTATACCTGGCAGACAACCACTGACCTGGATCTTAGCAGCTAGCTCCTGTGGAAGAGAAGAGGAAGCAAGGCAGTTAAATTCCCTCTCAATTTCTCTCTCTGATGGCCTATTCCAGGGCATATGTCTCTGTACAGCATGTTTAAAGGGGCTCCACGTCACTTCGAGGATGCCTTTGCTGGGCTACTGCCTGTGCTTTTTCACAGTTCCTGGTAATGCAGTGGCCAGACTAGTAACCTATTACCTTGTCCTCTTCCTATCCTTCCTTGCCCCATTTCCTTTCTCTTTTTCCTACCTTGGGATTTCATATTCCAGTTAAAGCATTAGCACTTAATACTTGTCTCAGGTCAGTTTCCTAGGGAAACTAAGCTAAAGTAAGTGGTTGTAGAAAGGATACCCTGTGAATTGGATTTTGGAATTGGATTACTGACCTGTGTAAAAGCAATAGGGCTCACATTTGTTTTGTGGGAAATTGGAATGATAATGAACTCTGGTATGGGGCAGCAGCACAATTATTTGAGCTTTCACCTGTAGTAAATGGAGATAACACTGATATGGAGGGAGATTTAGCAGCTACAGCACACAGTAACTCGTAGGGCCATGACGGTTACATGGATTGTTCAGCAGCGTGTCTACTTTTGACCTGCAGAAAGAGATTGTTAGGCTGAGGGCGGTTAATTGCCAACTTAATGCATGCTCTGAAAGACAGAGGGCATCTGCAGCAGCTTTCAAGGAGACTTCTTTCCAGCCATTGTAGGGCAGACTGATGAAATTTAGCCCAGGATCTGACTGTAAGTTTGGCAGAGCTTAAGAGGAGACCACATAGCTTTTTAGGGTCTCCTGTTTCAAACTCAGGGCCCCGACAAGGATGCTGAGATGGTATGAGATCATTGGGGTGGATGAGCTTGACAACCTTGAACGTTTAAATACCCCTAAACTATCTCAGAAGACAGGAGCAATCCCTTCTCCCTTGACAAAGAACAGCCTAGTATTTTACCTAAAGGAGGTTCCTCATAAGACTATCGTCATTCTCCTTAAGATCTTTCTCAGCCACTCCTCATTGCTGCAAGGTGACGATGAGTATAGTGTCAGCAGAAGGAGTGTTAGCCCTTTGGGAACAAAGAGCCCACTCACTGAAAAATTGAAGTACCTGGGTAACAGGTGCCATCAAAACTAAGGAAACCTTCGTGGGTGCCAACCTTGAGTATATCCGGGAAGGGGAAGGGGAAACCCACATGGAAGCTGGAACAGTGAGGATTTATTAATATGGGGGCCTCACACATAACTCAAATTTAATCTTTTGTCAAAGACAAAAGATTGAAGTTGGCCCTGACAGTTTTCTTAGGATGGTGTTTTGAAGTCTTTATGCTATGATGGCTTATAGCAAATGAGGAGGAAATTGCAGTTTCTTTGATAGAGCCTTGATAAAGGATCAGATGGCTCACAGAAAAGGAATGCTTACAGTTTTAGGTACTGTCTGGGAATCTATCACTTGACTGTTTTCCTAACTGACCAAGAGGACCCAGAGGGTACTCCCTTCACAAAGACAATAAGGTACTCTCTGGAGATGAGGGTTGGCCTCTTTGAGAAGCTCTGTAAAGGCTGCCATCTGTTGCTTGGATTGATGTTTGGAGATACTCACTAGGAGCTGAGCTTGCTAATATCACTGAGATGATGGGACTCAGAATAGCAGAGCTCAGTAGCTACACTTACTGTTAGTGGAATGTGGACCCAACTGCCATAGGGGAGCACAATTAAAATGCCAGTCAGGGTGCCTTGAACCACAGGGATCTGACAGTGGCCAAGACAGCATGGAAGTCTTTGGGACAAAATAATTGGACAGCTGATGGGGATGTTGCAGAACCTGGATAATCAGGAAAAAAAAGTCAAGAGCTTATAAATCATGGAATATCATGGTCCCTTACCAAGTTTCCACGTCTGAGTTTATAGATGGCAAAGATACTATGTCAGCTTGTGCTCGTCTTCCATTTTCAATTGTGTTTACATTTTTAGACATAGTTATTTTATGAGTTTTTTTTTAAATGCTTTTATTTATTTTTGAGAGAGAGAGCACAAGCGAGTGAGGGGAAGAGAGAGAGGGGGACACAGAATCCGAAGCAGGCTCCAGGCTCTGAGCTGTCAGCACAGAGCCCAACATGGGGCTTAAACTCATAAACCACAAGATCATGACTTGAGCCAAAGTTGGATGCTTAACTGACTGAGCCACTCAGGCACCCCTAGACATAGTTATTTTGTATTTAGCTGCTCAATATGTAGATGAAGTACAAAGGATGCAGAAAACTAATCATTTTGTTAACTGTTATTCTTGCTGGCATTTTTCTTCACGTGATTGGGATATTTGATTACTAATGTTAATATGTGGGAATCCTTAGGGCCTCAATGGGGATGTTTTCCTGGGGAGAGTATTGCTTTGCTTCCTCTGTTCCTTTTCCAAAGTTCCATTCTAGATTCTGTCTTGGAGGTGTGACTGACCTGCCTTGCTCTGCAAAGGGACCGAGAGTTGGTCTCCAGATCTTTCTATAAGTTCTCTTATTTCTTTCTTCCGTCCTTCATTTTGGCAGGGTAGGGGGTGGCCAGATATTTCCTTTACTGTCTAGTGAGCCTAGCAAAACCTATCATTTTTAAAAATGTATCCAGGATATGTTTGTAGTTTAGCACAAGGAATCTTCAGATTATCTAGAATGCATACTGCCAAAAGGAGATAACATTGGCTCCCTAGTAATATCTTTGGCACCAGGAAAATATATGAATGCAGTTAGCAACTGCCCAATGCACTCATCATAATGGAATTGAGTCTGGTCCAGGAAGTATTTAATTGAATGGATCAGAGGGGCTGTTTTTCTCATCTGTTGTCAAACATCCTGCTCACATGGTTAACAGATGTTGATCAGAAGCCTGGGCCTGTGGGCATATATCCTGAGTAAAGTTTCTCTCCATCAGAAGAAACCAGCCCAGCTTGTTCTCCTCTCCATATTCCCTATGCTGCATTTGACACACAGATTCAGCATTGTCTGAGCTGTCCCTCTTATTTCAGCCATTTTTTGGAAGCAGGTTAGTATATTGTACTTTCTGGAAAGATTTCCACACATTTCAAAGTTTGACATGTGAAAAGACAAAATTTTAACTCTCCAGAACACTCTCATCCTTGGAATTTCCAAATTCCTGTACTCTAAGTGAGAGAAGTGTGAGTGCACTTGACAGTCAGGTCATAGGGTAGATGTTCTCATGCCTTCAGAGACCAAGCAGTGTAAGAAACAGGTGGTGGTGGTGGGTGCTGTGCAAACAAGGGCATGTGTGCAATGGAACCTACTTTACTCTGTTAGTGGCCTATGGGAATGGGGACTCAGGTCTACCAGATATTCCAGCTTTTTTAGGAGAAGCTTGAAAGCTGGAATTTTCTGATAAGAAATCTCCCAATTTTTGAGGACTGGTTTACTAAAAACAAAAACATGCTAACAACAAAGAATCTGATTATGCAAGGGGAAAAAAACATGTTTGTAGGCAACCTACAAATGGAAGGTAGCCTGCAGACAAGTTCAAATAAACAACACGTAGCTTAAAATTGACCAGTTTCATAAAGTAAAGCCTATCTGCATGGCAGTTTGATTATTTTGTGCCAAAGAAAATAACTTTCCTATCATTTATTTTGCTTTTGCTTGCTTGTTATCTTGCTTGTTTTTCCCCCCTTCGGCAAAACTGAAATCCTAGTGGATACTGCATCAACTAAAGTTACACATACCCTACACACGCAGAGATCCTGTATGTCTGTAACATGGAAGAACAGAAACAACTCAGAATTTCAACAAAGCTACACTATGACTCAGCAACAGCCCACCTAGGTTTGTATGCAAGGAAAATTAGTGTAAAGCCAATCTACCATAATAGTCCAGAACTGGAAAGAGTCCAAATGTTCAACAATAGAAGAATGATAAATCTTGATTTAGTCATTCAGTGTAATAGTGCACAACAGTAAAAAAGAACATACTACTGATAAACACAATAACATGGATGAATCTTAAAGATACTATGTTGATCAAAAGAAGCTGGACACACACAAAAAAAGATGTATGTGTGATTGATTCCATTTATACAGAGTTCAAGAACAGGTAAAACACATCTATAGTGTTAGAACTCAAAAAACTACTTCATGGTGACAGAACTCTAAAGGACACACAGGAGCCTTGTAGGGTGGTCGTGATGTCTGTCTCATCCAAGCTGTGGTTTTATGGCTGCAAACAATTGAAATGTCTGCTTTCTATGTGCAATAAAAGTAAATAAGTAAATGAGCAGCTGTGGTTGGTGCATTGCATTAACCTTCTGGTCTTGCAGCTTCAAGGATGCACTCAGGGATGACTGCTGAATAATATGAAGTAGGTTTTCAAGTAGCCCTGTTTGCCCATGCGTTTGCAGACCAGGTGCTTGCAGGCTAATTCTTCCCATTGCCCTCCAACCCAAGATGTCTCCATGGCGAATACACGTGTATAGAGGTGAAGGCCATCTGCTTCCCCATGTGGTGTGATGGTTTTTCCAGGTTCTCCACCTGTATAGTATGAGTTCTTCGGTTATCACAGACATTTGGAGTTTTCTATAAAACCAACTAAACTTGAAGGAATGGCACTTTGGGGGCATTACTGGTATATCTTCTCTTGCAGCATCCTAATCTCTGCACACTTAAAAAAAATACAGCGAATAGAATAACCATGCTCCCTTCACTCACAAGCTTAATGTTGCCTTAAAATTTCCTAAGAAATAGACTTAAGGGGAGAAAATATGCACCCCAGTCTTCCTCTGCTACTAGAAATTTGTGTTGCCACACAGATTGTTTCCCATGCCCCAGGACCGGTAGGTGCAGTCCCAGAAGGAAGCAATTGAGAATGGCCTGAAAGCGCTCCCAGCCTGTTTTGTCCAGCATCTGACCTTTTGGTTGGAAAGTGGGCCAAGGAGAGAGTTGGTAGGAACTCAAGGAGTAACTGAAGAAGTGGAAACACACACTGAGCCCTTAAGCCAGGAGGGGCTTCTGGTGACACAGTCAAGACTGTATTCCAGGTTGCTTGTTGCAGCCTATCGCTAATATGGCACGAAATGTGAGAGCCTGAGAGCTGGTTGGAGCACAGGGAATGCAGAGAAGGGTGCTGTGCAACCACAGCCTGGGGCTGATGCTCCCGCTTCTATTCTAAAGGTGTTGCTCCTAATGGAAAGTTTTAGTTTTATCAATACATGATGCTCAAAACATAAAGCAACTTAGAATCTCTGTAAAGCACTTAGCTTGCTTGTCTGTAACATAAAGAAAGAAGAAATATTTTTTAAATGGTCTTTGTGTCAATTTCCAATTTTTTTTTTTTTTTTTACTTTAAAGACAAATCAAATTTCATTACAGTAAGCTTCATGGGGAATTTGGCATTTTATACCATGACATTTTTATTTGGCAAGACCAAAGGTGCCTGACTTGGGAGTCAGGTAACCTGAGTCATTTTTAGCTGAATCTCTTAGAGTCCACAATGCAGTCTTGAGCTTGTTCCTTAACCTCTCTGAGTGCTGAGTGAATGAAACAAAGTGAAAACACCTAGTCTGTATATTCCTTGAGTTTGGTATAAAGGACAATGAAAGGCACGTTAGAAAGTAAAAAGATGAGGTGAATGGAAGTTGTGATCATTATTGCCCCTGTGGCTTAGAAAGCCACCATACCAAATGGCATGTCTGCAAACATTCCTTGGAGGAAGTACTGTTTGATTCTTGCAACTGATGTTTTCATTTTTATTGGAATACTTCGGTGTGGAAGGATGACTAAAGAGCATGCATTTTAATGGGAGCAAAGGAGCTATACAGTTATAATCTAAAATCCTGATTTTCTTCTCTCTCTTTCTGGCTGGCCAAATGGTATTAACTCAATGAAGCTGTTTTATTTCTAAAATGGGAAAACCAGTATCTACCACCTTGATCTACTTAAGAGGAGTGTTGTAAATATCAAAGGAAATCACACGTGTGCAAAGGCTTTGAAAGTACAAAGTAAAAGAGCATAGAGCGTAAGAGTTCATATTACTTTTTCCTTTTTCTTAGAAAGGTTTCTCAGCAAGGAGCACCTGGGTGGCTCAGTCACTTAAGCGTCCAACTTTGGCTCAGGCCATGATCTTGTGGTTCCTGAGTTTGAGCCCCGCATCGGACTCTATGCAGACAGCTCAGAGCCTGGAGCCTGCTTTGGATTCTGTGTCTCCCTCTCTCTCTGCCCCTCCCCCACTCACCCTCTGTCTCTCTCAAGAATAAATAAACATTTTAAAAAAAGGTTTCTCAGCAATATTTTGAGGAATCAGAGATGACTGATCAAGCCAGTTGTCCCACTTGCCATACTATTTGATTTTTTTCTTCTTTTACAAATGCAAATAAATATAGCAATCAAAGGCATCGATTGCATGGGTCAGATTCATCACAGTGGTCAAACAGTTATAAAATCTTGGCTTGTTGTCAAGAACTCGAAGATGCCTGATGGCCAGTGTTGTATTGTATCAATGTTGGTGCTATAACTTGAGAAAACAGATTATTTCTTGTCCAAACCGGGACTGATTTGAGAGTAAAAAGGAGAGCTGTTTAATAGTTACACCAGGATAATAGTAGTAAACTAGGACTGTTCTGGGCCAAAAAAAAAAAAAATACCATTAGAAAGTTTCCCCTTTAAGTCAAATCATAATTATGTCTAATATGTTCTAAGTACTCAGCTCTGGGAAAGATTAAAAATCCAATTAGGTATATAACATAGTTCTGGCTTTCAAGAAGCCAGAGTCTATATAAGAAAGCTTACAGAATGCAATGATACAGAAACAGTGAAAGACATCATGTTAGCAAGTGTTGGATTTGAGTAGGGAAGAAGTTTGGAGCTTAGATGGGAGTATAGCGGCTCAGACAACCTTGGGTTTCTGGGGAGCCTGTCTGGGAGGGGAAGATTTGAACACCTTGAGAGGACTGGTGGGTCTCAGTAGATGTGGAGAGAACAGAGTGGACTGCTTTCCAGGCAAGTGGAACAGTCTGGACAAACACCAGCATGGATGGGTTTCTTGGCTGTGTATAGAAGGGAGAGAGAGAGGAGCCAGAAAGCATTTTAAAAGGATAAAATGTATTCTTTCAACAGGTATTTATTGGGCATATGTATTATGGACAATACTCTGAATGCTATGGATTCAGCAGTGAACCAAATAAAATCCTTATCCTTAGGGAGTTCACAATCTAATATATTTTAAGATCTTTCCTTAAAATCTTGGGGCACCTGGGTGGCTCAGTCAGTTGAGTGTCCAACTTCGGCTCAGGTCATGATCTCACAGGTTTGTGAGTTTGAGCCCCGCGTCGGGCTCTGTGCTGACAGCTCAGAGCCTGGAGCCTGCTTCAGATTCTGTGTTTCCCTCTCTCTCTGCCCCTCCCCTGCTCATGCTCTGTCTGTCTCTGTCTCAAAAATAAATAAAACACTTAAAATCCTCTATTATGAGGATTCCTCATAATCTTCCTCTATATGAACTTTTAGATGGAAAGAAGTCTTTTGGAAAGAAGGGGAATGCTGTTTGAAAAGATGAAGAGGCAGAATGATTCAGCTCGTTTTGTGTTAACATAATGAGGGAACCCCACTAACTGAGCTAACTGGGCTTCCTAAACCAGAATCTGAGACATGGAGAGGGATTTACCAAGCATCGATCCATTCATTTAATAAACACTTAATTGAGAACCTGGGTGCCTGGTACTGTTCTGTGAGCTGGGGATACCACAGTCAGAAACATGGGGAAAGCTCCCTGCCTTTAAGGCAACATTAATAAAATTAAGTCTTTCAAGATCATATATCCCAAGACAAAGAAACGAATATTAAAAAAAAAAACATAAAGGTTCTTTAAGCATCTCTTTACATATTCACTTTATTCATACAGCTAATAAAGGGAAAGTAGTTATTTGCTTTTCTCTATGATACAGTTTTCTTGCTTCTTGCTCTGATTATTACTATGTGGGCCCAAGTCTTCTGCAAATGTAATAGATGCCTGTGGCAATAGGGAATCATCAGCAAACAAAAAAATTTTCTTCCATGTATCTGTTGCAGAGGGTAGTAGACCATATGCCATGCCACAAGAGGCCTAAGAGGTTATACATTCCCCTAAAATGCTTCTATTTCAGGTAAGACAGTATATTTATAATGTTTAATACAGAGGTTAATATCATTGTATAAAACAGATAACCCTGTTATTCTCAGAGTTGGGAGCACACATCAAAATCACAGAGACACAGATTGCTAGACTTACCACCAGAGGTTTTTTGATTCAGAAGGTCTGGGATAAGACTGATAATTTGCATTTCTGACAATCCCAGGTGATGATTATGCTGACTGTCCAGAGGCTATGTGTTGAGAACCACTGTGTTACTCTTCAAATATGTAACTATAACATGAATACAAAGTTGGTTGATTTGTAGGTATGTAAATTGTAATAGTTATGAAGAAGGTCATTGTCTATGGCTGGGTTGACTAATATGGTAGACAATAGCTACATGTGGCTATTGGGGTCTTCAGTTGTGACTAGTGCAATATGTTGAAACGAAAATATTTTGGGTCTTATTTTTTTATTATTTTAGGGAGAGAGAGTGTGCAATCAGGGGAGGGGGCAGCGGGAGGGAAAAAGAGAGAATCAAGCAGGCTCCACACTCAGCATGGAGCCCGACACAGGGCTAGATCCTATAACCCTGGGATCATGACCTGAGCCAAAATCAAGAAACGACGTTCAACTGACTAAGTCACCCAGGCACCCCTAGATCTTTTATGTTAAATAGAATATATTATTAAAATTAGTTTCACTTGATCTTTTTTATTTTTAATATGGCTACTAGGAAATTTAAAGTTAACATATGTGGGGGCGCTGGGATGGCTCAGTTGATTGAGCATCTGACTTTGGCTCAGGTCACGATCTCACAATTCCTGAGTTTGAGCCCCATGTTGGGCTCTGTGCTGACAGCTCAGAACCTGGAGCCTGCTTCAGATTCTGTGTCTCCCTCTCTCTCTGCCCCTCCCCAGCTGGCACATGTGCGCACTCTCTCTCACTCTCAAAAATAAATACACATTAAAAAAAATTTGAAGTTAACATGTGGCTTGCATCATATTTCTACTGGACAACACTGGTCTATGAAGCTTTTCTAAATGTGCATGCTGAGGATTTGGGGGGTTTTGTTTTGTTTTAGAATTTGGAACTTTTTTCAGAATTTAAGAATTACTAGCAGAGGAAAAGAAGGTATTGTGTTTTCTTTGTAAATCAGTGATGTACTTTCCAACAATAGTCTTTATTCCATTTTATTTGAATACTAGTTAACAAGGTAAGATTCACTAGAAGACACTCGAAGATTCTTTCAACAGATGCTTGACCATATCTTTATCGTAATGTGTGCAGTTGGATCAGTTTCTCCTGAGTTTTCTTTAGTTCCTTGGAGTTGCTAAGAACTGCTGTCCTTCAGAAGCAAAGGCTATAAAGAGCACTGGGCTTCTCTTCTTTGAATACATTGGGACACCTTTTGTAACACACATAAATCAGTTACAGATGGATTTAAATCTAAGTTTAGGACAATATATTCACAACTTTAGTGGAAGCAAAGACTTTTAAAACAGGGCACAGACAGTAATAACTATAATGAAGAGACTAAATTGGACTAATTAAAATTAAGTACATGTTTATCAAAACCATTATTTAAAAAAAATTTAACATTTATTTATTTTTGAGAGACACAGAGAGACAGAGTGCAAGCAGGGGAATGGCAGAGAGAAAGGGAAACACAGAATCCAAAGCAGGCTTCAGGCTCTGAGCTGTCAGCGCAGAGCTGGATGTGGGGCTCGAACCCACAAATCGCAAGCTCATGACCTGAGCTGACATCAGACACTTAACCAACTGAGCCACCCAGGCGCCACTATCAAAAGCATTATTAAGAGAGTGAAAAAATCCTAGTGTGAAGAAATACTTCCACACATATATACAACAAAAGACTTTTATCCAGAATTTCTAGAGTATTCCATCAAATGAGTAAGAAAAAGCGAATCCAATGGGAAAATGAGCAAGGGAGTTGAACAGATATTTCACAAAAGATAATATTCAAATGGCCAATGCATGTGAAAGATGCTCAGACTCATTAATCATTATGGAAATGCAAAATGAAGCCACAATGAGGTGCCACTACACACAATGTGAAAAATGAATGACTGAAATGCAAAATATTGACAACATCAAGTGTGGATAAGCATATGAGCAATTGATAAGTTGCTGGTGGGAATGTAAACTGTGGAACCACTTTGGAAAGCTGATAGAAACTATCTACTAAAGCCAAATATACACATAACCTTGACCCAGAACTTCCACTCCTATGTAGGTATATACCCAACAGTAGCATCATATGAGTGTTCACCAAAGGACAAGTACTAGAAAATTCATGGCAACATTATTATTGATAGTCCCAAACTGGAAATTACCCAAATGTCCATTAGCATGAGAAGGAACTTAAAAATTTTGGTATAATTTTGCAGTGGGATATTACACAGTAATGAGAAAGAATATGGCCTACAACAACATGAATTAGTCTCTCAAACTGTTCAATCAAAGACACTTGACCTGAAAGAATACATGCTATGTGATTCTATGTTCAAAATCAAGCAGAACCAATTTCTGGTGGGAGAAATCAGGATAATGGTCTAAATTTGGTAGAGTTGATGACTCGGGTACTGCTTCAGGGAGGCTTCTGGCACTTTTCTCCTTGATCTGCCCTGTGGTTGCAAGAATGTGTTGTCTGTGTGAAAATTCATTGATTTGTACCCATGATTTGTGCACTTTTCTGTGTATATGCTACACTTTATTAAAATGTTCTAACAGAGAAGTCAAAGTCCAAGACTCCCCTCCAAAAGTAACTTACCTCCTTAAAATACAGACATGTGGTTATATCTGACATCTTAAAACTATAAGTTATAATTGACTTAATTAAATTGTTTAAGAATTTTGGAGCTATCAGTCCATTTTACTCTAAATTCCTCATTAAACACTTATTGAAAATCAGGAATATAATAACTGAGTTACAGAAACTTTAAGTAGTGTATTCTATATTCAATTAGGTATCATGTGGCTAATAGAGATCTTATGTGATTTAACACGTCCTAAAAAAAAAAACTAAAAAAATAAAGGATCTTGATAGCGGCATGTTCTATAGATGATGGGATTTGAAAAATCCTGTATGATTCCAAAGATTGATGACAACCACATTTATGCAGTTGCCATCCAGTTGTTTACATTAAATGGAAATGATAAATTATATAGAGAGAGGCATTATTTTAGAAAATATAATCTGCTCAACACCACTTATTCAAAAGCCTTCATGCGTGTACTGATATATTCTTTATCAGAAGGAAGTTGGTCTTAATGCATGTTTTTATAAAGTACTAATGAACTAAAATGATAGGACTCAAAACTCATTTGATCAAATGCATTTTTGGTTTTAGTATATGTGATTGCACTGTAGTAACATAGTATCTATGCATGACTACTTCAAAATGCACATGACTGATAACTTTCCACGAATTTAATGTTATATGCCTCTTTGAGATAGAAATGACTGTAATTACTGTTATTTGGGTTTAAGATTACACACTGGAGTGTGTGTGAGAGAGAAAGGTAGAGGCACAGGCAGGGAGGGAAAGATGGAAACGGAGTGGTGAGAGATGGGGAGGAAAAGAATGGAGGCAGAGATGAAGAGGGAGAGAAACTTACTATAATTAATCAAACTCATTTCTGCACTGACTTCCTCATTTGGTGGAATTGAAAAGTCAAATCAATTTCTCCTTGGCATACTGTGTTTCAGAGCGTTACTCTAAACGAAGGTCTTATCCCACTCTGAGGTTATCAAGAATAATGTCAGATTTATAAAATGAAGCTTTTATCCCCTTTCCGTTACATTACCTTCACAAATGGTCAGTTACATTCTCTCGTCATAAATGTCATATTTATCATTCATGGGCCCAGATGTTAATTCACTCTAATTGCATGATACATAGAATAAAGTAGGAATATGTTATTATATTGATTTACTAGTTGGGAATAAGTAGCATTGTTACTGTGGTAGTCACTTTATACACCAATTTTATTTATTTCTGTTAGTAAACCTGCACAATAGACTTTTTGTTTTGTGAGGTTTTTTGTGTTGGTGGGGAGAGGAGGGAGGTATTTCCTTGTTTTTTTTTTTGTTTTTTTTTTTTTTTTATGGGAATAAAGAACTAATCCAGGACTTGCCTGTGGGATCCATACAGCTGGCAAGCTGGTATTGACCCATGTAAAACTTGCACTCTTGCCAGGACAACGTCCATTCTCCCTGAGACTGAGAGGGTTGAGCTTTGTCATTACCACTGCTAAATCTTTTAAAATGCCATAATTGTGCATTTCCAAAGCTTGTTAAATATATGTGTTATAACTATATAAAAAGCCACCATGAGTGTGTGAAAGTGAATAATGATGAATTCCCAGTGTGTTTTCCCCCTCTAAAATAGCTAATTGAATAAAGTTGAATCAGCTACTTCAAAAAAATTGCTGAGTTGGAATTCTTAGTATCAAATAACTTCATTTAAAGCATATGGAAGTTTATCCACAGAATAAAACATAGCCTAACTCCCAGTTGAAATAAAATCATGGTTGAACCTTGAATAAGTTACTGCACAGACAGTAGCAAAGATGGATACATAACACTTTTGAATCCCTTCCAGGACTGTATATGCACTTTAGTATAAAAGATGTAATACAAATAAGCAGTGTAGGTGAACACAACAATGATCTTTAACTTTCTTGTTGCTTTCACACAATGAACGTGGCTCTGGTATTTCTTGACATCAATGTCAAGTTAGAAGCATTACTGGCAAAACAGGTGCTGTTGTCTGACAGTTTTCTTTTATGCGAAATTTTTATATTTTTCATTTTTGTAGTTTTTATTTAACTTTCAGTTAACATACAGTGTAATATTAATTTCAGGTGTATTTCAGTACTTAAATACAATACCTGGTGCTCATCACAACAAATGCCTTCCTTAATCCCCATAACCTATTTAATCCATCACCCCCTCCCCCATTTCCCTTGTGGTAACCATCAGTTCTCTATAGGTAAGAGTCTGTTTCCTGGTTTGCCTCTTTTTTTCCTCTTATGATCATTTGTCTCTTAAATTCCATATGTGAGTGAAATTTACATGAAAAATTTTAAATATGTGCAAGAACTATATTAGAATGAGCAGTTACTTAAATGGTAATTCTCTGAAAGGGAGGATATATAATCGAAGTTTCAACAATGAGTGATGTCTGTACCTGAGCAGGTTCAGTGATCCCTTTGCACAAGGATTTAAATTTGGCCCTGCTAATGAGGTAGGCTTATCCATCTTAGGAGATTTTAGAGGACGGGCTAGTTGCCTGTTTCAAGGTAAGACACAATTGAGACTTGTGACCACCTGTCAGATCTTTTGGAAACAAATTGTTTTTAAATCAAAGGTCAAAATGAATGACCCCAAATAAGTGTTTACAAAAAATATCATAAACTGCAGACCAACTATGAGACGCTTTTGAGAGGAAATGAGTGTTGTTCCATAATGAAATATTGGGCAATATTCTTTGCATATAAAGAATATTAGAGGACATGTACTGGTGATTTCACTTTTCTTTTCCTTATAAGTCATAGAATAAGATTTGTGACTTAATTTGTGTGAATCTTAATTATTAAAATTAGATGATCCTCATATCTGAGAGTGACCAGAAATCTGTGGTGTCTTCTCAGATGTTTTTATTCAAGCAAGGATAAAAAAGAACAAATACCATGCAAAAGAGCCTATTTAGAGTGGCCATAGAAAAATAAGGTGGGGTTTTTCCGATTTAAACTCTATACCAAATTCAGGCCATTTGTTCACTGTGTCACTGATTGGGTGGGTGGTTGAGAAAGCAACCATAGGTCCTTTTCCTTCCAGAGAGTCTATAATTCGGGTGCCAGAGTTGCCTAAGGTCTTTGGGATGACTTTTCACTCCCCCAAACAGCATTCCTTCTGTACTTTCTTTCTTTCCTTACCCTCTCCCCTCCCAATCTGAATGTTCTCGGTAACCAAGTGCAGCCATTCTTTGGTACAGATGTTATCTGGCTTATTGTAACTCTGTGTGTTTTCTCTTGGTAACTTGTGGGCCCCATGCATTCTAAATCTCTACAAGTGCATCTCTTCTTAGGCATGGCTGAGCATGTTTCTGGGAGTGAGCTGTAAGACACATAGATGCTGGGGACGCCTGAGTGGCTCAGTCTGTTGTGTGTCCGACTTCGGCTCAGGTCATGATCTCATGGCTTGTGAGCCCCGTGTCGGGCTCTGTGCTGACAGCTCAGAGCCTGGAGCCTGCTTCAGATTCTGTGTCCTTCTCTTGCTCTCTCCCTCCCCCGCTCACATTCTGTCTCATCTCGTCCCATCTCTTCCCTTTCTCTCTCTCTCTCTCAAGAATAAACATTAAAAAATGTAAAAAAAAAAAAAAAAGACATACAGATGCTCTTGTTGCCCTGACTATATCCCTTTGGCTTCCTCTGGCTGCCCAATCTGTATGTGGGTTGCAGACAGAAATGGTGAGGAACTAATTCTCCTGGGAGCATCTCTCAGCCATCTTGTCCAGCCCTTGTCCAGCCAGTGGCAGATGAGAGTTAATGTATAAAAATTGCAGCTTCCTAGCTCCTGGCTGGGATGTAGGGGACAGGGGTGGTTGTCCCTGAACTCTGAAGCTCTTTATACTGTCTTCCAGAGCTTCCCAGCAGGATTGAGACTCAGTCATCCACAGCAGTAACTTGCTCATTAACTGAGCTTGTGTCAGTGCCCTCCTTTTCCTGAAATATTTCCCTACTTCCCTGCCATTGCTTCTTGGGACTACCTTTCAGCTTAGCTACTTGCACTCAAATCCCTACGCTAGCTAGGGTCTGCCTCTTGCTGGAACCCAACCGAAGACCACATATTTTTCATTTCAAAAATGACATGGTATGGCCATACCAATGTTGCATTTGATCACAAGAGAATTCTCTTCAGGAATTAGCCATCCACAGTACTGAGCAACAACCACAAATCCCCAGCATTACACAGGGTTAGGAGAGTGTTTAGATATGCCTTTGTTAGCCTGCCCTCCACAGGACTCTGGCTGCCATTTTGATTCCTTCTGCCATGATCACAGCTTTTCTTTGTATTCCTGACCAGGGGCAGACTACTGACTGTTTTCCTATCAGCTGACCTAAAAGAGTCATTTATAAATAGTTACATATTTGTATGATCTTTTGGCTGACTCACTGGAGAAAGGGTGGTGTCAGGTATGCTTTTTCAAAGATCTAGAACAGAGAATCTTGTCCTCAAAGAAGAATTTTACCTCTGAGCATCTGTATGTGAAGGTTCCTGAAAGCTCTTAGAGCCCCCAGGTCAGTTTAGTAACCACATAGCCATAGAAATGGCCTAGGAGTTCAGATGTGTTCTAGTTATGTCTACACAGGGCAATAAATATTCACATATATGGATATGTGTCCATCCATAAATTCACAGAGATAACTAAGAGAGATTTGGCTCTTAAACTATTTCTCACCCTAAATTCCAGTGTACTTCAAACCTCACAGTAACAATTATGAGATACAAGGGATCAAAAAGTCATTTTGGATAAAGACTTAGAATCTCAATAATCCATTTATCTCATTCGAGTTACCAACGATCGCTTTCTGCAAGCCAGTTTGCAAGATGTCTCTTGCTTATTGGAAGTTTCATTACTAGCTTCCAAGTCATTAAACACTTGAAGCATGAAGGCTGGGGAAAGGACTAATTGTTGGTTTGGTGAAGTTGCAATGGAGATTAGGGAACCCAAGAGAGTTCGACTGCCAGATATAGACACAAAGGGAGAAGAGGGGTAGAGGAGGAGACACCATTTAAAGTCTGTTTGAAATCAATTGAATGCCCATCTGCCATTGAACTTCACGGTAACACTGATTACAGGTAATTGGTATTTGGCTGAGTAGATAATTAGGCTGGTCATAGAATGAAAGGAAGCAAAGGACTGCTGAATTCATCCTGCATCCTGATTTCCTCCTCTTTCTGAAGCAGGGTTTTGAGGAGTGCTATGTGGCAGACAACCTCCCACGTCTTCTGCAGAGGGGAGGGTGTTTACAGAGCAGGGACACCTCCTGACTCAAAACAAATGAAGCAGTACCTGAGAAGAGAAATATTCAACTACAGACCTTAATTATAAGAAACAAAGGCAATAAAGGCCCGTGGCTCTTTGGGAACAGTTTGAAATATCACTTTGATGCAAATGAACTTGGTAGTGCAAGAGGACGGTTTCCTAATGATTCAGAAGGCACTTCTGCACTGATGGGGCTGAATCCATGCTGTCCCCACACCTCTAGTGATGGGGCTGCATCTTCACTGACACACCTGTACTTTATACCTAATTGAGACTCTCATCACTTGGCAACCATCACTTTTGCAGGACTGGCTAAAAAGATGATGAGTTAAAATTCAGCTTTCATTTTTGCCAGGCAAAATTGTTTTCATACGATAACACATTTAACACCCATGCTGGGTGGTTTTTTACAAGGAGGCAAGGAGAATGTTTAAGTGCCCCTAACTTACTCCTCATTCCTATCCTGTATGCAAGCTCTGTGGGTTTCTACCTCCCTGTTTGTTGGAAGGAATTACCAATGTTTCCCAGACTCTGCATGCCTCTGGCTTTGCAGGGAGACTGAGAGAAAGGGGCCATCACTGGACAGAAAAGGATACTGTCCACACCAGGGAAGAAGCCCCTGTGCCCCTAGGACAGGTGAGCAGCTCACAGAAATGGTGAGGACCTGAGTCAGGGTTGGTTACCAAGTGAGTGAACACACAGGTATCTTCTGTTCCTAAAGACCTTGGACAGTCTCAACTCCACTTTGCAGAAGCTGATCAAGTTCAGAGAACTCTGTCATCTCCTAAATAACACAAAATCCACACAGGAGAAGAAGAGAATCTGAGCAGGACATTTCACTTGCTCTCAGAAGAAATCTAATTTGGAAATAGAAAAGCAGCAGCGTCTGCCATCTGCTAACTCTGCATTTTCACCCATCCCTTACCCTTGGTTTCTACCATGGCTGTGATGTAGCCAGTTTTAGACTACTTCCACCTCCCCACAGAACACCAGCCTCTCTCTCACCTTGGTGTCTATTTCAATATTTGGAACATCCTTATTCCAGTTCCTGTCCCACCCCTGCACCCCCAGCATCCTCAATCCACTTATCCCCCATCTCAGTTCAGAGGCTTCTTTGACCCAACCCTCAATTCCAGAATTCCAGAATAGATAATCAATCAATCTCTCTCTCTCTCTCTCTCTCTCTCTCTCTCTCTCTCTCTCACACACACACACACACACACACACACACACACACACACACACACACAACATACACCAGTCTTCATCTAAGCACTTGTCATGCTCCACTACAACAATCTATTTATTGGTCTGACTACTCATGAGGACAAAGACCCTGTAATGTCCTTCAACACATTCTCGGTGCTGGGAGCGTGGTGGACATAACAGTGTAACTCACAAATGGATACGTGAATCCACCATAGTGACCCAGAAATGCGTGTGGCCATATCTGGAGCCAGAATTTGCAGCATTTGAAATTAATCACCATATATTTATATGTCTAGCCCTATGCTTTGGAAAAACATGAAACCTGGGGAAACCCTGACCTGATCGATATCCAGAGTAGCCCCTAGATGGTGAGAATCATGTAAAGTATTATTTTTAGAATGCAGTGGAGGAAATAAGAACTCAAAATGACAAGGTAAAATTGGAAGTGTCAGAATAAAACCCACTACAGAAAAGCACAAGGAACCATGGTTGGGGAGGAAGAGTAGTTTACAAGTGAGATGGAAAATGATAAAGTGTCATTCGATAATTCCAAGAAGGATAATGTGACTGAAGCTTCCCTAAAATGAGAATCTTGGCAGTACGTAGACTTGATGTATGCAATAGCTGGTCTCTGAGCACCACCCATATACTCTGAGCCTTGCAGTTGGTTCCCAGCTGCCAATTTGTGCAGTGCTAGGGCTGAAGGCTCTTTTCCATCCTGAGCAAAGCTATACAGCCTGGGGACAAGGTAAGCTGGTGGTTCCAGTGAATTAACACCCCCAGTGATAGCTCTCCTCCCACTGACCTCGGTGAGACAGTTCTGAGGCATGTTTTCCACACTTTCCCAGAGTTCCTGGCAGGAGTGAGCCTCTGTCAAACACTGTTGTAATCGTCCCCTTCCCATATAACTTCCTTGAAAGTGGTCCCAGTACTTCCCAAATAAACTTGCGCTCAGTCCTGGTTTCAGCATCCGCCTCAGGATCTAACTTCACAAATGCATCAGTCAGGGTACAGGTAAGAAAGAAACCACTCCCATTGGTCCAAATGAAGAGTCTATAATGCAAGAAATGCCTACAGAGCTGTGGAAGCAGTGGTTTGAGGAAGCAGACAAAAGATGGTGAGGCCCCTAGGGACTAAGAACAGCAGGAAGCCTTTTCTGTCCCTGGGCTTAAAGAGATATGAGGACCACAGGTGTTTTTCCAGGCTCTGTCATTATGGAACAAGGCAGCTACTTCCAGAGACAAAGTGCCAAGGCAGGAAGAGAGAAGGAAAGACCCGAAGCTTCATTTCCTCCTGCCCTCATGTCATCTGCCAGTGCTGCCCCAGTGGCCAAACCCATCTGGACACCAGTCACCAAGGGAATCTAGGCCACATAGTCCACATAGGTCAGCCTTCAAGGGCACAGAGAAGGACAAATAATTGGATTTGGCTGAGCACACAAAGAGTAAATAGCCCATATGGTATTCCCCCTTATCACACTAGAGTCTTGGCTCCTGCTGATACCACATCAGATTATAGATTCTTTTACTAAAGAGCTTGGAGAGCCTTTCTTAGACACTATAGAGATGATTAGAAAGTCAAAGCATTAGGCCCTATTAAGAAAAAAAAATCAAGGCTCATTTAGCTCAAAGAAAAGAAGTCTGAAGGATCAATTAATATTGTTCATTGCATGTAGCAATGCTTTGCTAATCAAGAAGATGGGTTCCAACATAATAGATTTTTTTTTTAATCAGAAACTTTGAGGGCAGGGATGGAAATAATACAGGCAGAATGGGGCTGCACTTTAGAACACAGATGATGCAGTTGACAGATGAAAGGATCAGAAAATAAGTAACAGAAGTAGCATCATCAGCTGACATTTATTGAGCACTTGCTATGGGCTAGACACTGTGCTGTGAGCACCCTCAGTATTACCTCTTAAAATCTGTAAAGCTACCCAATTACATAGATACCATCTATTTTGAATCAGTTTGCTAGGGTTGATGTAAAAATGTATCACAGATTACCTGCCTTAAACAATAGAAGTTTATTGACTCTCGGTTCTGGAGGCTAGAAGTGTCCAAGGTCAAGGTATCCACAGGATTGGCTCCCTTCTGAGAGCTTTCAGGGAAAAAGCTGTCTCATGTTTTTCCCTTAGCTTCTGGTGGTTTGTTGGCAGTCTCTGGCATTCCTTGGCTTGTGGGTCTCTTCCTTTTACTGATGTTTTCCATGTGTGTGTGTTTTTGTCCCCTTTGTAGAAAGATACCAGTCATATTGGATTTGGCCCATGCTAATATGACCCTATTTTAACTAAGCACATCTGTAATAACCTTATTCACAGAAGGTCATGCTCTGAGGCATGGGGAATTAAGACTTAAATATAAGAATTGAGGAGATCACAGTTGAGCCCATAACTATTGTCAGATGAGAAAACAGGAGTCTGCAAGAATTTAAGTAACATGAAGTTCACTCAACTAGAAAATCCCTTAAGGGTATCCATTGTTCTTAAAAAAAAAAAATCAGCATGGGGCCAATGTTCTAGAAAGGCAAAGACAGAGTTGGATTGAGATTAGAAATATTAGGACCAAGCTGTGTTCAAGAAGGAAAGAGATTAAATGTGGGGCTGCAGGGAGAACATGTGTCTGTAGACCCTGAGAGGTTGAGGTTGGCAGGGGCTCCCAAAAGAAGGAAAAAAATCTGGGTAGATCTTCTGTACAGCAGCTCCTCAAAGAGTGAGGGGCATCTGCCATGGCAGGCATGCTCCAACCCCACCCCAAAGGCCCCACATGGCCATCAGATCTGCCTTCTAGCCAGCTACTGGTCACAGTCTTCCATCTATTTACTGGAACAGGGGGACCTCTGTACTTCAAGCTAAGAGGCTTAAAAATATGAATGCCTGATTGAAGAAACACTTTGCATGAATGGGTTTAATTAGTTTAGTCATTAGTTTTTTGATGGGGGTAGAGAACAGAGATTTATTTATAGAAAGCAACAGAAGCCATTCAGAATGCGGTAAGAACATCCCTGGGATGAGGGAAAAGGGCAGGGAAAAGAGGGTCAGCATGTTGCAATAACAAACCAATATGCCCAAATTATTCATGAAAAAGAAAACTGGCAAATTATCAATAGGTTCCTTTCTGTACATTTCAAACATTGAATGCTGCCCATTTTTGCAGACTTCTGTATCTTGATGACTTCCATATCTTCAACACCTTCTGCTGTCTGATTTTAGGTAAATCACTATAATAAACAGCTTCAAAACTCTGGGTGGCTTAATGCAAGAGGTTGTTTATTCTTCATTTCCTGGCTCAACACAGGAGTTCTGGCCCAGGAGCCTTCCACATACTCATTCAGGAACCAGAATCCTTAGGGTTTTCCCAGAGCCACATGACTAATGCAAATGGCATACCCAGAATCTGAATTTAAGCTGTTTCCAGAGAGTACCTGTGTTCTTAAGAACAAGCTCAAGATCCTGATTCCTCTTTCTCTAGAATGATAATTGGCTAACTTCTGTAACAAAATGTCCTAATTCCCAATGGCCTGGCACAATAAAAGTGTATTTCTCATTCACTTCATGTTGGACTGTGAAGTCCTGCTTGGCAGCCTTCCATATGCTCCATCAGGGACTCAGGCTGTTTCTGTCTTGTTGTTCTACTCCTTTCTTTATTCGGCTAGTATATGAGGAAAAAGAGCCGAGAATCGCTCAGGGGAATTTTATGGGCCGTGCCTGGAAATGGGATTAATCATTATCCATATTTCATCAATCTGAACTTAATCACATGACCACACCTAACTGCAGGGTGGCTGGGAAGTGTAATTTAATGGGGTGCCCAGGAGAAAAAGGAAACCATTTCCATCACAAATTCATATCTCAGACCAGGGCATGTGTGCAATAAAAGGTGAAGAGAGAGACAGAAGATAGGACCCCCATCCAGGTTTCACAATGTCTTGTAAAAATCATTTTAAAATATTATTTATCTTCATTGGTCCTGCATTAATAGAAACTATGTTGCATCTGCAAACATAGCAGCTTCACTTTCTGAGATATCTGAGAAATAAAAATTATCTTCAATTCGGATGAGTTAGTTTATAGAAAATTCATTCCCAAGAGAATGGCTAATTAAGGTCTCACTCTGTGTAAAAATATAATTATTCAGAGAGTTTGGACATGTGTGTTTCCATTCCTTTTGAGAATAGAACCAGAATCAGGAGCCTAATCACAGCATGAGATATTTTTGGTGAAATAGAAGTTTGAGAGAGAGAATATGGGAATATTTGAGCAGAATTCCTCTGTAGGTTTGTGAAATTGCCTCTGGAGGTTTCTAATGAACAATGTAGGATCACATCACTCCCTCAAGAAAAGAGTGTCAGCCAACCAATTACTACCCAAGTGTCCTGAGATTGTAGTTTACTTAAGTATGAGGTTTTAAACCCTGGCACCCTAACGTCTGGAAGAGAGTAAATGCTAACTCTGCAGTTGCTTTCATAGAATGCATAAAACCCCTTGCTAGAGCTTGAACACAATTAGGGTTTGTGATCATGGATCCTTCCATGTATAGAACTTTATCATTCCAATGAATAAGGAACTGTTCCCAAGATGGTAACCACCTCTTTTCCTCCTGCTAAGGTGACATAGCGATAGACGTCCCTTCTTAAATCTGTGTAAGAACACAAGGCAGCCCAGACTGTGGGGCTCACCTCAATATGTTCTCCATTTCCTCAGGACCTTGGGTCCTCAGGTTTTTGTAGCCCTAGTATTGAAGTTTTCATTTCCCAGACTAAGAAGCCTGCTGTAATCTCACTTTGGCATCTCAGACTTTTGGCCACTGCTTTGTGCATGGCTTTTGAAGTTTTGGTTGTGTAATTTTCCTGTATGAGTAAATGCCTTGAGAGGAAATGAAGCTCAGAATGTCACCTCATGCAGTTCCCTTCTCTCTGACAGCCTGGTCTCTCAAGTTCTGGGTGCCTTAGTAGTTTTCTGGTGCCTGTGAACATAATTTCAAAACTTGTCAAGCTTTGCTAGTCGTTTAGGTGGAAGAGCTTGTATTCTACCCTTTTCAGAAATGAAAAAAAAAAGTTTTCAAGGTATATGTTAATAGTGGAATTCTAGCCACAGGAAAAGGTCAGTGGTAAAAATATTTATGGTAAGGGAAACTTGCTTGAGATTTCCCAATCACAACCTGTCAGTACCAGTAATTCTACTTACCGGCCCAGCCACCTTGGCTCTGATTTGCTTATGTACCATTAAAAGGAATGCGTGTAATAAAACTCTATAAACAAACAAAAAGCCATGAAATAGTCGTATGCTCTACGATTTATTTTAAATCATCACTACATGCCGTTAGTATGCCAGGCAAAAGACCATATGCCTATTGGTTATTAAAATTGAACGCCACCAGCTTTCTTTGATCTTGGAAATTTTGTTAATTTTTAAGTTTGACATTTCTGAGCATAAGGCTTTGGTAACAAAGTGGGGCAGAGTCTCCATTCCGCTAACTTGCAAGCTGTGTGACCACGTCCTGTTATTTCATGTCTCTGTGCTTCATTCAGTCTTTTCATCTGGAACATAGGAGTAATGCTGTGTGTTTCATAGGATACTAATGAAGCTCAAATAATACAATTATAAAATGTGCCTGGATTTCTTCTCCCCCTATTTCTCTCTCAGATCATTTAGAATAATGGCTCAAAGCTGAGAAACTATGAAACCCAGCAGAAGGCATATCTAGGAGGTTAGCAATCTGGGAGCTTTTAACTGTCCCCAGTTTCTTGGGGCTTGACCAATGAAACAGGAGCTCCAGGGACAGCCCCGATAAACAGGAGGACTCCAGCCCAGGAATGAGGCAGATAGTTACAGTCTAGCTACTGAGCATACACTCTGAAACCAGCTTAGAACAAGCTCAGTGCCAGACAGAACTCACTTTTTCTTCCCTGTTGTAACTACCTACCATAAAAAAGTAATAGTTCATTGTAAGAAGAAAATGTCAGCCAGAGCTTCAAATTATCACCATTTTCTTATCCACTGCCAAGCATTTAATAAAAAATTTTCCAGAAATGCTAAGAATGGGATCAAATTACTAAAAAATGAAGGAACAAAACAGGTAATAGAAATATATCCACCATCATTGGTGCTGTTTTAGATGGACTTTAACATGGCAGTGATTAATGTGTTCAAGAACAAAGATAATCCAGTGGATAGCATTTTCAGAGAACTGAAATCTGTTGGAATACTCAACTGAAGATCATGTGACTCAAAACTATGATGACCAAAATTAACAACTCAATAAATGGGTTTGCATTTAATTTAACAGATGAAATAGAAGATAGAACTAAGAATATAGGTCAATAGAAAATCCCCAGATTGAAGCATAGAGAGGAAAATGGGTGACACAAATAGAAAAGAACATAAATTCCAGGCTGGAAATGCTAGGGAGTTAATGTGCCAGGAGTAGCTCCCAACCAATAAACAGTGAGAATTGTTGCATAAATATATGACTTCCTTACCTCTCGGGTGGGACAGCTCTGGGGTACACTCTCCACCAGCTTCCTGGGATCCTCTTCAGGATGGATTCCCAGTTTCTCCTGGCATAACTTGCTTGCAAACACACCTCTTTTGGCTGCTTTTTACTTCCTGAATCATTTCCTCACACATGATGTCCATGCCTCTTGAGATTACCTCCCAAATAAAAGATTTGGACTCAAACTCTTATCTAAGTGTCTGCTTGTGAGAACCCAAACTAAATGCCCTGTCTGTGCTTCCCTAATAGAGTTGTAACCCACTTAATTGCAATCGGCCATCTCCTCTAGGGACTCTGAGGACAGGGATTCTGTCTTTGGCTCTGTGTCCTAGGCCATGGCATGGCACCTGGAGCATAAGAAGTGTCCAGCAAGTGCTCAACTAATAGTTGTCACATTGATGAGTGAAACTTGATGTGAAACCCATCATCCACACTCTCAGGGCAGGGTTGCCTGAACAGACCACACAGGTGGAGTTTTAAAAAGAGGGTAGAGAGAATTCTGAGCTCTGAGAAGGATAGGCCTGGATTGCATGCTGCAAGGAGTGTCCTCCATTCATGTACCAGGATGTCAGAAGAGCTCTGAGGGCTTGGAAGAGGCACATGGAGCCTCTGTGGAAGAAGGGCAAGGCTGAATGACAAGGGATATCAAGATTTCAGAGACAGGCTTTTGTCTATAAAAATTTTGCCTGGAACCAGCCTTGCTTAGAACACGAAAAGATGCTTTGTTATACTGGGATTTTATTTGCCATCAGTCAGTAATTTGATTGTAAAATCAAGAAACAATGATGTTGGGAAGTGAAAGCACTGCCCTCGATTCAGAAATTGTCACTGCAGGCAAGTGGGTTCTCTCACCTCACCGTGTCACATCACTCTGCTATTGTGCCCTGACTATTTAGAATGCCTTATTAATCCGTCATCTCCCGGAAGATAGCCCTTCCTTTATTCCTTTAGCATCTTTCTAGGTCTGCAATGTGACAATTGCTATGTCAGTTATTGGGAGATGAGAAAATATGGTGTTTACAAGACAGAGGTGTAAATGGTAGAAACAGATGCAGACTCAATATACTAAAGACTGAAAATAAGGAAAGCCTGAAAGGTTCATATTCAAACTCTGCCTTGTAACTTAAGGGAAGGCTTCATCAAGCTTGTTCTCCCCAAACCACTGTTAAAGGGTACATTTTCCAACAGTAAAGATCTCAAGCAAGGAGCTCGACATGAGGTCATGAAAAGACCATGGAATGTTTTGGGAAGAAAATGCATCTTGTTACAGTGGAAGCATTAAGTAGGTACAATCAGTAACAGCTGGACTGGAATGTGGTTTTAGCCTTTGTTTATGCCATAGGGTGGTAATGTGGTAAGGGCTGTGGTCCTTTCTCAGAGTGATCTTGATCATATTGAGCTTACAGATCTCAAGGCACTGCAAAAACTCTTAGGTGAAAATAGCTGTAATTCCAGCAAGTGAAAGAGTCACAGGTACTGTTATTACTATTATGGTCTGTTGCTACATGCATAACTTAAGGAGGTAATCTGTTTCTATTGGTTAATAACAATAAAATTATAATCTTTCTTATCCAAGCTCCAGTCCTTCGGTTAAGAACCCATAGGTGAGAAATTGTCTGGTGTTAAAGAGTTTAGACTTTTTGAAAGAATTTTTTTAAGTTTATTTATTTGTTTAGAGAGAGAGCACATGCATGTGTGTGCCTGTGGGGGAGGGGCAGAGAGAGGGGCAAAGACAGAATCCAAAACAGGCTCCACACTGTCAGCAGGGAGCCCGACACAGGGCTCAAATTCACAAACTGTGAGATCATTACCTGAGTGGAAATCAATAGTTAGACACTTGGGGCACCTGGGTGGCTCAGTCGGTTAAGCAGCCGACTTTGGCTCAGGTCATGATCTTGCGGTCCGTGAGTTCGAGCCCCGCGTCGGGCTCTGTGCTGGCAGCTTGGAGCCTGGAGCCTGTTTTGGATTCTGTGTCTCCCTCTCTCTGACCCTCCCCCATTCATGCTCTGTCTCTCTCTGTCTCAAAAATAAATGAACGTTAAAAAATAAAAATAAAAAAATAAAAAAAGAGACACTTGACCAACTGAGCCACCCAGGTGCCCCAAAGAGTTTAGACTTTTTATCTACAAGCAATTGGGAGCCAGTAAATGTTGGCAAGGGTGGGATTGTGGTGATCAACATTGTTTTAGAAATAGAAGTGTGTTCATACAGACCTCTCCTGATACACTCCTGTGTAGGGCCGCCCCCTGCAGCATGGGTGGAGGCCCAACCTCCCAGTCATTCAAACTGGAACAAGGAAAAGGAAGCAAAGGTCACTGAGGGTCTACTCAGCCCCAGCGCTCTTCTTTTTCTTCCAGCAAGTGCTGCTGGGGCTGGAATGCAAAAAGCAGGGTATGGATGTGATGCATCTCATTAGAATGCCAAAGTATGTGAGATTGGGCAGAGGGGAGAGTTCAAGTGCGGAGGAAAAACTGAGCTTTGTATTAATGCAGAATGTATTACCAAGGGAGAGGCAATATTCTTACTTTGTGAGTTATGAGAGAATGTGCCCCTCCTCGCCTCAGGTAGAAAAAAAAAAAATTAGAATTTTGGTGTGCCCCTAAGGATGTGGCTCTTAGTTCTTCTAGGAAGATGTATTTGTTTTCCTCTGGCTTTAGATATTCTTTAGTGGTAAAATGTTAGTGCCCCCTGAAACACTAGCCAACAGCTATTAGGACCCACTCTTCTCTCGTTTTATTGTTAGAATATCAGATATGTATTTAATACATAAAATTCACCACTTGAAAGCAAATACGTATGGAGCATATAAAATATAAAAATATAATATATAAACATTTTGAATATCACCCGATATGCAAAACTGTGAACAAAATTATAACAGTTGATTGACACAATTTCTTTTGCCCACTGGGAAGTGATTCATCACCAATCAGGATGATTTTATATCAAAGAAAAGACTGTGTTTCATATATATGTATGTATTCCTATGTCTGTGTGTGCACCGAACTACCCTTTCAGTACTCCCCTAAAGTCTTTCTTTTATTTGTTGCTTTTGAAAGAATTTTCATACTGAAAAGAAATGTCAGAATTCACATTTCTTTTTCTCCCTCTACCTCTCTTTCCCAACCATATTTTCCAGCAAAGCTAAAATGGAAACCACCACATTTTCTTCCTTGTTAAAAAATGACATCAGTAATGTTCACACAGCTCTGAGGAATAAGGATCCTATTGGATACTCTTATTTGGGGCAGGGGAAGACAGTAATCAATTGATTAGGCCTTTCAAAAGTAAGTTAATTTAAAAACTGTTGTGTGCGGTATTTTATATATTTATAAAAAAGATGTGTATTGATCCAATTTCACTAATTCATATATTGCCTAAAGGAGTTACTTGTTTCAGTGCCTTTACTGATTTACAGTTATACCTGTGCTATAAGGAAGCGTTATAGAATTGGGAAATAAACATTGCTCATAACAAGTTGTCACCAAATAGCCTTGTGACTAACAAAATAAGCAGCAAGACACATGGTATTCATTGACTAATTTATTTATTATCCATAAACATTTTGGATGACTTATATGGTTTGCTTTCCTTCTTTAAAAGCCTTCTTTTCTCTGATACATTTTAATTTAAAAAATGTGAACTGAATAATGTAAACACAATGAGGAAGAAATGAATATTGGAAATGATTATTAGCCTGTTTAGAGTTTTATCCATTCATTTATTCATTATTATGTTCAAACATTAAGCAAATCTTTAAAAGCACCCACTGTGTCATGCCTTGCACTAAGTGCCATTGGTCCTGAATGCTCTTTTAATTCCAAATTGAATCTTTTGTCACTGCCAAGTGTTACATAACCCCTCATTTTCTCATTCTTGCCTTAGAAAAAGGTGTCCTCTCTGCTGCTTTGGGTGTTCAGCTGGATGGTTTTGATCCTTGCCCTCTCCGTATTTCATTTTTTTGTCACTTGTATTCAGTTCTGTCTACTTAAAAATCTCCCGGGATCTCCATATCCTTGATCATTCTCAATCTGAGGGAACTCCTTTGCTGAGTTCAGTGCTTAAAATTTTCAGATGTACCATTTTCTCCTGAGGACTGGAGTTCCTGTGTAAGAAGAAGCATGTGGTGGATGTGGTCAGTGCCCTGCATGGATCCCCAGGTCCTCTCTCTGGGCCTATGTACCATCCCTGAGCTGCAGTGACTGCTGGCTGCCACAGCTCAAAGCTGACACCTTCTCTGCAGAATTGTCTTCAGCCAGTGGTAGCTTCTCCACCCAAGATGCTACGCTCATAAGCAGTGACTGACACAACAGTATAAAATGTTGGTCCCCTTTGCCTATGAGGCAACTCATGCTCCAGAGCTCCCCCTTGCCCAGAGGGATTATGTTAAGACCAGAGACATCCTTGCTCAGCTCCTGGTCCTGCCTACGCTGCTTCCCTGAAAACTGTCCCTCTGTAAGTAAATCATAAGCATCCAAATCCTGTCTTCAGGCTTTGCTTGTAGAAACCCAACCTAAGATGACTAGAATTATGCCAGGTTTTGCCAGACCAGGATGTTCTAACCTCTTCCACATGACCTTCCTCATATTCAAATAACAGAGTCAATTAAAATTCCAATGGCAAAATTTTTTTTAATGTAGATCCTCTGTGATTTTCTTAGTCCGTGTATTTAATATTGTTTCTAGTCACTTAGCAGTTATACTGGCTCTAGTTGTTTTGTGTCCCTTAAAATGGAGTATCTGCCTATAGACAATACAGTCTAGGAAGTACTTTATAAGAATTAGGTCCTACGAAAACTTAAAAAAGTCGAAGTACTAACAAAAATTAGGAAGAGTGTTTCCAACATTAATACAAAATCATATTCTAATGGCAGAGATTACTCAGAAGCAATACCTAGTGAAGGAACACCCTTAAGAGAGACATGTAAGAAAAGGCAACCCACTCTGTAAGGTACATGTCTTCTTCCTCCAGGATTCATGCAGGTTCTTCAACCGTGGGACCCATGGAATCTCAGGTTCCATGGAATTCCCATGGAATCTCAGGTTGTTTTGGTGGGGGGTGGGGGGAAGGGCTCAATCCACACATGTGTGTTAAATCTGTGTCTCTTAGTGAACACAAGCTTGCTCAGGTTCAGCTTTGCTAGGAGAGGGGGGAGAGAAGGATGAGTAGTTCTTGTTAGAATTGGAATATGGAAAACAGTGACCCTAGCGAAAACAGATTTTGGAACTAGTCCTGCCTGTCAGAAGATGAGGCAGTTCTGTTCTTCCTTCAGCCAGACTGTGCCATTCTTGTTCCATTTTTGCTTCCTTGGAGCTTTGCTTCACTCATAATTCCAATTTACATGGTACCATTATGCTGCACAGATCCCTCTATAGCACAACAAATCATACTGTATTACTTTGGTCCCATTCGCATGCTATCTAGTAGAACCTCCCAGATTTCTGATTCCAAATCCATGTCTCTGATGAACCCAGTTTAACTTTTCTCACTGGATTTTAAGTTATTAATTGGCCAGCTTATAAATGGACTGAACTGGGGTCAGTAGCCCCCCCCCCGCCAGGAGCGCTGGGGGAAGTCATAGATTATACAACAATTAGGCTCCCATTCTGTAGAACTCTGAGTAGAAGCAAATTGCCCAGAAGGGGTCTGTGGGCAGAAATGTCCAATAAAATCAGTAATACAGTATAGTGATGGACAATTAGGAGCTAGAAAGGAATTTTCAACTTGATTATTGTAACAACAGATACTTGGAGAAGTTAGAAGGCAGAAAAACGGCAATTAAATCAGTCAGATACATTATAAGGGAATTATTGGCACTGTTAACCTCCCCTAAAATAACCTATAAAGTCCCAGTCATCAGGGATATACTGTCCAGTGTGTTAACAGACACATGTAGCCTTTGAAATTTTATAGAATTAATTAAAATTAAACATAATTAGTGGTGCCTGGGTTGCCCAGTTGGTTAAGTGTCTGACTCTTGATTTCAGCTCAGGTCACGATCTCATGATTCATGAGATTGAGCCCCATGTTGGGCTCTACGCTGACAGCATGGAGACTGCTTGGGATCCTCTCTCTCCCTCCCTCTCTGCCCTTTATCTGCTTGCATGTATGTGTGTGCACGCGCTCTCTCTCTCTCACTCTCAACAAACTTAAAAATAAGTAAATTAAAAGCTTACTTCCTTGGTTGCATGAACATATTTCCAGTGCTCAAAAGCTACAAGTGGCTCATGGAGCCTCCACTGACAGCTCATATATCCAACATATGTATCATTGTAGAAGGCTCTGAATAGCCCATTTAAAAATGTTATTTCTTTTATTTAAGGGAAGAGATTTGAGAGGTTCATTTCTTTTGAGTTCTTTTTCTCTTTTCCAATAAATATGATAATAAACACATTTTGAGTCCCTTTCATGGAAAAACATGAAGGACAAGGTGTCAGCTTCCTTCCATCTGTTATAACAGGAAGGACAACTGGCATTTTGTAGTCATTTTAAATGCAGTAAGATGTCAAACACAGTAAAAACATTCTGTGTCTGTCCCTCCATGTTAAGAATTCTTTCTTGTCCATATAATTCTTCCTTTTGTGTGGGGAATGGTTTTGCACGGAAACGAATAGATAGAAGAGGAAGTGAACATTATTCTTGGAGTCTGTACTCCTTAGCAGAAGGGACCTCATGGATGTTTCCATAACCATCCCTATCTAATGCAGCAACTGTGTTTGCTGCATCCTTTATAGACTGAGCTGATAACAAGAGTTATCAAAGGAAGACTGTGGTTCAAGAGCCATCTGTTTGTATTTATGCCTCCTACCTGTTTATGTGGACAGAGTTAAAAAAAAAAAGGGGGGGGAGGGAATGAAAGAAAACTCACTATTGTAATCTCAGGATAGAGAAGATATAAATTTCTAACTTCTGCTTTTTAGAATTTACTGAATGTCTATTATTTGCCAGGATTTTGCATAAATTAAATAAAATAACCACAAGCACTGACCTATATCAGGCACTCAATAAATGTTAAGTGTATCAATGGGTTGCATTTCCAATGATGTTGGGTAAATATGGAGTGAAAAAATATCCATGTTCACATTAGTTTCAAGGCTGCCTTCAAAAACTGAATTATTAACCCATAATGTATGACCATTTCTGGCATTACTACTATAAGAATGTATGGTTCTTCCTTCCTCTCTGATTCTTTTCCTTTATTCTTTTGTTTGTCCTTCCTTCAACAAATTCGACATTCAAAGACTAAGAACAAAGCTTCTCTAATCTAGCTTTCTGCAAGGTATAGTTGATTTTCTTGGAAGGATCAGGAGTTCTGTGATAGGAGCAGAGTCCATTTTAAACTCAGAGCTACCTTTACAAGAACATACACTGGTGTGGGTTTCCCCTCTTAGGGTAAATTAGAAAACAAAATTGAAAACAGCTGTGTGTCTAATTCTGGCACCAAACCAAAATGGCCGATTTTCCTCTGAAACCATGGCAGAGATGCCCCAGCGTGGATGGTGCTTGGATGATACATAAAGTTCTTCCTTTCTTTGCGTAAAAAGGAATCCTTTTTTTTGACATACCTTCTTACAAACCCACAAGACAGGATTTATTCAGGTTATAGCCAAGAAGAAATTCTAGTCTCAGGAGAATAGAGAAAGGAAGACATTTAATGTGATTACATCTAAATATAGAAGAAACCACATATGGGAACCACTTAAAAATAAGACAACCACCTAAAAATGGAAGAAAGAAAACTGTGTCTCTGAGATATTTCTAAAAGGACAGTAGTTATATATTTAACAATTCCATGTGTATAGATATATAAAAAATTTAAAATAGCATGTAAGCAGTAATCTGAGTTCAGGAGAAACCATCCTAAATATATTTAAATAAATATAAAACAGTAATCAAATCACTTTTTACCTCTAAAACATGGATATGGCCTTCCATTTGAATATTTTCTGTGCATGTCTTTATTTTTTTAATGTTTATTTATTTTTGAGATAGAGATAGAGCATGAGCAGGGGAGGGGCAGAGAGAGGGAGACACAGAATCCAAAGCAGTCTCCAGGCTCTGAGCTGTCAGCACAGAGCCCAATGTGGGGCTCAAACACATGAAATGGGAGATTGTGATCTGAGCCAAAGTCGAAGGTTTAACCGACTGAACCACCCAGGTGCCCTTTCTGTGTATGTCTTAAAAGGTGTGTCACAAGTGTATTGCAACATGTATAGTTACAATTTATGCTAAATGCCTTTTGTTAAAGAAATTTCCACTGACTTCTACAATTAGCACCAGGTTGGATTTTGTATTCCATGATACATTAAAGATGTCAGTTGGAGTGCCTGGCTGGCTCGGTTGGAAGAGCATGCAACTCTTGATCTCAGGGTCATGAGTTCGAGCCCCATATTGGGTGTGGAGATTACATTAAAAATTAATTAATTAATTTTAAAAAATCTCTTACGATGATGCAATCCAAAAAAAGAACTTCTCTTGAGTATGTGGTAGCTGTTGGGCACTGACAGGCTCCTGGAGGAGTCTGTGCTGGTCTGCAGGAAGACCCCAGCATATTTTCTCCAGGAGAGTGCCCATTATGTAAATGGACATTCCTTTTCATTTCTGCATTTAGGTAGCTGTGTCTTAGTTGCAGCAACCCCAAATAGGATTAGCAAAATTGAAAGTATCTCAATAAATTTTCCCAATAGGATGGAGGTCATTACATCATCAAGTAAATGGTGCCCTCATGTCCAGAAACAGCTAATGCAGCTCTAAAAGATGCTTTTGGTTATTGGTTAGAGTGAGACACTAATGACAATGTACAAAAATGTGTTCTCTTAGTGTTATGCTTTAGTAAAGTTCATGGGTTTACTTTCCAAGTGGCCAATTACCTTTTTGCTGATGTATTCATTGACTCCCCACCTAATCCTGGCCATTTTTCCTGGTCATTTACATTTCCTGGGATTTATATTCATTCAGGAATTGAGGTTATTGGGAGAAGCAGTCATGCCCACAGATAATTGTGGGCCACATTTGTTGCCTGATAAATTATTTTTTTCACCATAATCTATTTTTAATAAAGCAATATTCATTGTTTTGTATAAATGTTAATGTAGTAAATACTAATTAAAATATGGAAAATCTAGGAACATATAGAAATAAAATAATTACCCATAGATATTCATATGAACATTTAAAAAAATTTTTTTAACATTTATTTATTTTTGAGAGACAGAGAGCACGAGGAAGAGAGGGAGACACAGAATCCAAAGCAGACTCCAGCTCTGAGCCATCAGCACAAAGCCCAACGCAGGGCTCGAACTCACAAATTGCGAGATCATGACCTGAGCCAAAGTTGGTTGCTTAACCAACTGAGCCACCCAGGTGCCCCATTATGAACATTTTGTTATATATCATACCAATTTCTTTTACAGAATAAGATTTTTTTTTACCTGGCACATATCTATATGTGAATGAACTATAATTTAACCATTTTTTTTACTGATGGACATTGAAGTTGCCTCTAATTTTGCTTAAGTGTGATGTACATCTTTGTAGAAAATTGCTCATTTTTATGTCTGTTTCCTAAGATTAGTCCTACAATTAAATTTGCTGGTCATAGAGGGGTACCTGACTTGTTCTGTCAGTAGAGCATGCAACTATCGATGTCAGGGTCATGAGTTCAAGCCTCACACTGAGCATAGTTAGAGCTTACTTAAAAAAAAATAATAAGTTTTCTGGTCATGGAATAGACAAAATTGTTGCCCAATAAATTAACTCAACTTTTGAATAGCGGATACTCAGTGGTGACTATTTTTCTCCACACCCCACAAGCTATACCGCCAGGCTATGCTTCCCCATGCCTATTTTTTTGAGACTGTTTTTTAGTAAAATAATTTGACATTTATGGGTCAGGGCTTTGTCTCAGTGAATATTTACTGATTTTAAATATCCTTTAGCCTTATATTTATGAAGCTATGATACATAACGTGAAGCTGGAGGCTATGAACCATTTTTTAAAGACAATAACTATCATCCATGCATGACTATTGCCTTTAGTACTGCTAAGAATACAGGGTGGTAACTATAGAAGAATGTGGGAGAAATAATTACAAACAACAGCAACAGCAAATACTGTCTTGGTTCTTTTGGAAAAAAAGAAAGAAAGAAAGAAATGATTTTCCATGACAATGAAAGGATATCTGGCAAAGTTTCATTGTCTGGCCAAAGTGGTGGTTTCTGGATAGGTTATACTGTAATATTGCCATTTCCTAAACATTTTTTGTACACCTCTTGTTAGTTTGCAAAGTCCCAATTCCCAAAGCATTAAAGAATCATAGGATTTTAAAGCTGGATACGATCATTGGAGGTCTGATTTACCGTAGGAAACCAGTGGAGGTTGAAGAATCTCTTGTGATCACTCTGTTCACGTACAAAAGAGGGTGTTAGTGCACTGAACCCTTTGTAGAGATAAGGGGAAATGCTGGACAACTTTCAGTTTGGATTAAAGCATTGCACCTTGGTAAGGATCTACAGGCTGTCTCTTCCAAGCCCTGCTAATATGAGATCATTGAGTCTCAAAGTTCTGACATGTTTTCTGGGGCTCTTTCGGTCACATAATGTAACCTTGATGGGAGGAATTTTTCTGCCTGTGCCTGGCCTATTTGTAAAGCCTCATATTTATTGTAGGATCAAGCATGCACTCATTTGTATCTAGCTTTTTTTCAGTCAACATTATGTTTGTGGTGTTCATTAAGTATTTCTCTATAGTTCCTTCTCTTGGTCTACAACATTCCAGTATAGGAACTTGGCACAATTTATACATTCTACTGCTGATGGCTACATGGGCACTTTCCAGTTTGACACTCTTGAGCAAATAGGCCATGAGAGCCAGTAGTATGTCGAAAAGTAGAAGTATAAAGCAATAGCATTACATGTTTTCATTCTGAAGAGCTCCCCTCTTATACTGAGAAAATTTATTTGAAAACTGCCCTTCTCAGGGGTATTCTGGGTTCCCTATCTCTACTTGAGGGCTCATAAAAAGCCTACTGGACATGGGCTCCAAAGAGCAGCCCTAATATTTTCTTTTTTCTTTTCTTTTCTTTTCTTTTCTTTTCTTTTCTTTTCTTTCTTTTGTGGTGGTGGTGGTGTTGAACTTGGGCTTATAGAGCATCTTTTTAAAAAAAAATGTTATTATAGTTGACATACAGTGCTCTATTAGTTCCAGGTGCACGACATAGTGATTTGCCAAGTCTGTACATTCCTCGGTGCTTACCATGGTGTAAGTGTTGTCACCATCTGTCACCATATAACGTTATCACAGTATTACTGACTCTGTTCTCTTTCTGTACTTTTCACCCCCATGGCTTGCTTGTTTTATAACTGAAAGTTTCTTCTTAATCTCCTTCACCTATTTTGCCTTATCTTGGCACAGGGAAGGGCACTTTTTGTTGAGTTTACATAGTTTATAATTCTGACATCATAGAAAGCAGGAACAATAAGCCCCTCTTCCAATTTAAAAAAGCCAGAAATCCCACCATTCTCTGCAACAAAACTCCCCAAATTAAGCGGTAGCATTCAGTTTGAGAGGAAAATGCATTTTGGCATTTTTTCAAAGATTTGAATTTCAAAAGGTTATTATTATGCATAACAGAGAGAGGGAAATGACAATGCAATTTAAATAACCCTCTCTAGAAACTTCACATTAAGTACATTTTAGACACAGTTTCAAGATGCAGAAATTAGGCGTTACTCTTCTGGCAATATTTCCTTCCTTGAGGTTATTTTACAGGGCCGACTAGCCACTGCGTTGTGGGATTGCTTCATAGGAACACAAAATAACTACACCAAAATCAAGATTTGGTGAATACAAAACATTGCTCCAGACCACTGCAGATTGTACCATTGCGATGTTTTTGCCTTTATTAATTTATAGGCTTAAAGGAGCAAAACTTCCAACACTGTCATATATCACAACAGAGCCCGTCTTCTAAAATAGGCAATGATTTTATTAACAACTACATTGGCAATCTGCTTTAGACTGTTAACTACTGATATTTTGCATAATAGCTCATAATCACCATTGCTGCTTCTTCGTGTTTATGTGCCACTCCGACTCACGAAATATAATGTAAAAACCATACATTAAAAGCTGGAAGAGTTTTACATGGGGCCTATACCTGCTACCAGCTAGCCTAGTGACCTCAGGCACTGATTTCATTCCTTAGCTCTTCCTTGTTTGATACGAGACTAATGCCATTTGCTGACAGCATAGTGTTGGTAGCAGAAGAAAATGACATGCATGTTGGGGTAATGCTCACTGTTAGAATAACTAAGCCCCAGAATTTCATTAGCTCACCCATTAGACATTTATTTTTCTCCCGTTTGAAGTCCAGTGCAGCTACTTCTGGTCAACAGGTGGGTGTCTTCCATGCAACAATCCAGGGACCCATTCTCCTTATACCTTGAAATTTTACCACCTCCTTGTACTTCATCTCTGCCTGCATCCAGCTGGCATGAAAGCCCTGAGCTGAAATTGACAGACTTGACTTCTGCACATGTCCTATTGGCCGGGCCAAATCATGTGGCAGTACCTGAATACAAAGGGAGTTGGGAATGGAGTCCCAGGCTGGGCACACACTTCCTAGGGTGAACTCCATATTACAGAAGGGGGACCATGTGAAACTCATATACATTACGAAGCATTTGACTGTTGCAGCTGTTGACATTTTAGGTACTCTTCTCTACAGTACTGACATTCCATACCAGCCACCCATAATCACATTGAGTATCAGTATGTTTAGATTGACCAAGGAGTGATCACAGCAAGAAATATGGTGGCTTTTATTACCCACTATATGGTACACCTCACTGCAATATTTTGCTGTGTCAACAAATGGTTCCTCATCAGGTAGGAACCAAACTATGCTAAATCTTAAACTACCATGTATAGACAATTTTCTCTCCTATAGTGATTCAAGTGTCATAGTGAAGGAAATCTACAGAGAAAGCCAGTCTTTCATTACCGTGTATTGGCATCAGGCAGGCATCCTCTTTTCCAGGACTAGCCACTGTCCACAGAGGCAAAAGAGAGGCCCAAGGAGGCCATGCTAAGGAGGCAGGTCCTACATGACCATCTCCCCACTATTCTGTCCTTTGTGGTCTAAGAAAATGAATATACCTGAAAAACATAGAAGCAGATCATCACATCTTAAAAAAATTTAACATTTATTCATCTTAGAGCAAGAGCAGGGGAGGGCAGAGAGAGAGGGAGATACAGAATCCAAAGCAGGCTCCAGGCTCTGAGCTGTCAACACAGAGCCTGATGTGGGTCTCAAACCCACAAGCCACAATCTCATGACCTGAGCTGCAGTCGGATGCTTAACCGACTGAGCCACCCAGGCGCTCCAACAGATAATCACATCTTTTTTTTTTTTTTTTTAATGTTGTTTGGTAAAGATTTCTTTTTTAAAAATATAATTTATTGTCAAATTGGCTTACTTATAATACCCAGTGCTCATCACAACAAGTGCCGTCCTCAATGCCCATCACCCACTTTCCCTCTCCCCCACCCCCCATCCACCCTCAGTTTGTTCTCTGTATTTAAGAGTCTCTTATGGGTTGCCTCCCTCCCTCTGTAACTATTTTTCCCCCTTTCCTTCCCCCATGGTCTTCTGTTAAGTTTCTCAAGATCTACATATGAGTGAAAACATATGGTATCTGTCTTTCTCTAACTGATTTCACTAGCATAATACCTTCCAGTTCCATCCACGTTGCTGCAAATGGCATGATTTCATTCTTTCTCATTGCCAAGTACTATTCCATTGTGTGTAGAAACCACATCTTTTTTTTTTCATTTTTTAAAATGTTTATTTATTTTTGACAGAGAGGCAGAGCATGAGCAGGGGAGGGGCAAAGAGAGAAGGAGACACAGAATCTGAAGCAGGCTCCAGGCTCTGAGCTGTCAGCGCAGAGCCCAACGCGGGGCTCGAACTCACAGATCATGAGATCATGACCTGAGCTGAAGTTGGACGATCAACCTGAGTCACCCAGGCGCCCCGATATAAACCACATCTGCTTTATCCACTAATCCGTTGATGGACATTTAGGCTCTTTCCATGATTTGGCTATTGTTGAAAGTGCTGCTATAAACTTCGGGGTACAAGTGCCCCTATGCATCAGCACTCCTGTATCCCTTGGGTAAATTCCCAGCAGTGCTATTGCTGGGTCACAGGGTAGATCTATTTTTAATTTTTTGAAGAACCTCCACACTGTTTTCCAGAGTAGCTGCACCAATTTGCATTCTCACCAATAGTGCAAGAGTGCTCCCTTTTCTCCACATCCTCACCAGCATCTGCAGTTTCCTGATTTGTTCATTTTAGCCATTCTGACCGCTATGAGATGGTATGTCAGTGTGGTTCTGATTTGTATTTCCCTGATGAGGAGTGACGTTGAGCCAGATGATCACATCTTAGTCCAAATCAAATATTGCTTCAAATAAAGTCACCAAACATTCAAATCATCTGTCATCCCACTCAGAGGAAAAAATAAAAAAACAATAACTATCACAAACCAAAGTCTGGGAGTGACAGCTGATACCTTAAGTTGCTGCTTCTCAAGCTTGAGTGTGCCTCAGACATTCTCTGGAGAGCTTGATAAGATACTGTCACGTGGGTCCCACCCTGCCAGAGTTGCTGGTTCAGGAGGCCTGGAATGGTGCCCCAAAGTTTGCACTTTTTACAAACTACCCACTGATGCTGATGGTCTGGGGACCACACTTGAAGAACACTGTCCTGTGCTACCTGACTTCTCCTTTGTCCCTGCTCCTGTCTCTCTGTCCCCTTGCTCACTAGCCAGCTTGCTATTCCAGGAACCCACCAGGCATGTCTGCATACCCAGGCCTGTGTACCTGCTGTTGCCCATATATTCCTATGGTTATACACTTGCTGCCTTCAGTTATTTGCCCACTCTGCACCTTCTTGGGGACCCCTTCTCTTCCCTGACCACACAGTTTAAAATTTCTACGCCCCTACCCCACCACTCACTAGCCCCCCTTCCCTGTCTTTTTTCCCTTCCCCTACTCTTATCACCTTCTAATACCCTAAGAAATTTACCTGTTTATATGTATGCTGTTTTTCTCTCCTAACGGGAATATGAGCCCCTTAGGGTGACAGGGATCTTCATTTCCCTATTGAGTCTTCAACACCCAGAACAGTGCCTGACCATTAGTAGGTGCTCAATAAAATATTTGTCAAAGAAAAGATGGAGTGTGGATGGAGGGAAGAAAGAATGGAGAGACAAGTTAAGCTCACCTTGCTCTGTAACAGATTTAGTCAGCTTGGAATGCAAATCACATCTCCTGTGCACTTGGCCAGTTTGCTGTACAGTTTGCTTGCAGCATCTTGCCTCATTGTAGAATTCTGAAAGCCTTTAGCCCACCGGTTACCTTGTTGCCAGCATTGTCTTCGGGCTCTTCTGGGGTTTGAGAGCTGCAAGTGACAGGCATTGCATGAGACTCTAGGATGGTCTTACAGTAGGAGTGAGCATCTTTAGGTTTGGAAGGGAGTTATGGTCTCACAGACTAATTATTGTTTTTACTGCTAATATTGGACCTCTTAGTAGTTCTGACTTGGGCTGTATGCACCAAGCCCATTCTGGGCCTTCCCCTTTGGCATGCTTGCTATAATAGAGAAGCAAATGTGAGGAGGAGAGCCACAAGATACAGATTACACCTTAAGGCAGGGTTTCTATGCATGGAAATCTCAGTTTAAAGCTGACATACCATCAAAAGTATAGTTCTTCTTCAAAATGTTGGATTGTTTGAATACAGAGCAATATCTAATAGTTCCAATTGTTTGGATTTTTTAAATATTGGCTAAAATTATACAAGTTTGTAGTATGGATGCTAATAAGGTTCTATTCCTTTATTCATAGCAGCGAAATCCCTTCTTGATGTTTTGACCCATATTATCCAACAGGGAAGAGGCTGTTTTTGTTTTGTTTTGTTTTGTTTTACCAGTACTCTATTTGTAAAACTATATGATCAGAAGCTTTAGAAGTGGACAGCTTGTCAACTTGCTGTTTCCATAGCCTCAAGCAGGTGTTCAACTCTGTGAGGTTTTCAAATAATTGGTAGAATGATAATAACTAACTTTTGGAAATAAGATAGGTCCCATTGCTTTGCCCAGGCAAAGCCTGTATTCTCACCAGGAGATGGTGTCAGCATATGACCCTCAGATGAGAAAAAGCAAAATTAGAGATGTGTTGATATGACCCATATGACCAATCTAAATAAAGCAGAATTAAGGTTACTTAAGGTTATTAAGGTTCTTTTGCTCAGTGTGAAATTCCAGTGCATCAAATTTTATCATCTTGGAGACTGAAAGAAAGAAAACAGTCTTTAATGTTGTTAAATTTGATGGTGTTGCCCATTATAATTTATAGGTCTGATTTTTATTGCCAGACACATGTACGTGTACAAATACACGCCGTCCTATTTTCAGTCCCCTGGGAAGTTTGAGAATTAGATGGTGACACCAGCCACTGTGTATCTCGTAGTTTCTGTTTCAAAGACTTCTAAAGTCTAAAATCAGTGTAGGAATTTGGAGGCCTTTGTACCTGCTGCCAGGACACATTGCTCCCTACAGTAGCCTTTGTAAAAGAGGGCAGAGACCTTAGTGTGCTGGCCTGAATAGGTGAGTGCCAAAAATTGGAGCATTCCACTGCCAGCTCTCAGATTTATGCTGGAGCTTGCTTACCTGGGCCCATGCTCCTAAGAGAGGCCAGTTGTGAGCATCTTTTAAAAAGTCCTTGTTCAGCAATGTCATGTTGGTGGCTTGAAATCAGCCATGGTTGGGAACATTTGCACCCTAGAAACGGGCAAGACACTACAGTCGGAGCTTGTTTCCCCACCTCCCTACCCGCTTCCCAGAGCCATTTGTTGAACATTTACCGGCATGTGCTGTTACTAATTGCAATAGATTACAGGCCCAGTCCTAATTCACTGGCTTTCCCTGTCGCCACATCCTTTGTAATGTGACTTTGCAACTCCTTCCTTAAAGAGATGGACTCTGTTTCCCTGTACCTTGAATCTGAGCTGGACTTCTGACTTGCATTTGTTGTACGATATAGTGAAACCAAAAATGTGCCTATTTCTAGCCTAGGTCTCAAAAGGCTTCACTTCTGTCTCTTGTAACACTGACACCACCATAACAAGCCCATGTTGTCCTGCTGAAAGATTAGAGTCCATGTGGGCATGCCAGGCCAATCGATCTCCATCCATTCCGTAGCTGACCACAGAACACTTGAGGGAGCACAGGCAAGACCAGAAGAACCACCTACCTGAGCTCAGTACAGATTTCCAGTCCCAATGGTGAGCTAAATCAGTGGTTAAGTCACTAACCATTGAGTGGTTTGTTATTGCAGCAAAAACTAACCAATAAACTAATCGACTCACAATTTCCGGTAAGTTTTAAACAAACAGACATCAATGGTATTGCTAGGATTAATATATGGGCCAATGTCTATTTGGGAAACTGTTTCACCTGAAGAGTCACTTTGAAAATACTTTCTACCCATCCCCTCAGTTTGCTACCTGTTACCCTCAGAAAGTTGATGAGATTATTTGGGCATTAGCATCAGTGAGGTGGAATACAAATAGAAACTGGAGAATCTGGAGCTATCTAGGCAATGACTATCTCAAGATGGTGGGCCAGTCTCTTGCCCCTTCCATTGGTACTGCTTAGGCCATATGGGCTGCTTCTGTTTCTCGAAAAGGCAAGTCTTTTTCTCTCTTGAGACCATTATCCTTGGTGTTCCTCCTACTGGAATGCTCTGTCTCAACTTGGCAAGACCTACACCTTCTTATCCATCCATATTCTTACTTATCTGAGCATTCTTCACTAATAACCATGTATCACAACTAGCCACGACATTACTCTCCTGAAAGTTACTCTATCACAATGCTCCAACAGAAATATGATGCAAGGTACATATTTAATATTAAATATCTAGTAACCATATTTTAAAACACAAAAGTAAAATTTAATATATTTTACTTAATTCAAAATATCCAAAATATTGTCATCTCAATATATGATCAGTACAAAAAATTAGTAAATCTTATGGACCACAAAATACCTGCATACTACTTTTTATACTCGCCTTACTTATAATAGCCCAAAACTGGAAACAACCAAATTATCCCTCAATAGGTAAACTGTGGTGTGCTGTTTCATGGAATACTACTCCACAGTAGGAACTATTGATACTCAAAACAATTTGGATGGATCTCATTATATTGAGAACAAAAAAGCTAATCTCAAATGGTCATACACTGTATTTATAGAACAATCTCAGAATCACAAATTAATGGGTATGGAAAACAGTAGTGGATGCCAAGGATGAGGGGGTAGAGGTCATTATAAAAGGGTAGCAAGAAGACAATCTTTGTAGTGATGGAGCATGTCTGTATCTTGATTGTGCCGGTGATTACACAAATCTACACATGTGATAAAATGTTATACTATTGGTGCACATTGCACCAATGTCAAATTCATGGTTTTGATGTCATACTTTAATTATGTGACTATGGGAAGAAACTGGATGAAGGGTACAGAGAATCTCTGTATACGAACTGTGCAACTTCCTGTGAATGTAGTATTTCAAAGTAATATTCAAGCGCTAATTCCTGAAACCTATGAACATGTTAGGTTACATTGCAAAAGGGAATTAAGGTTGCAAGTAGAATTATGGGTACTAATAAACTGACCTTAATGTAAGGAGATTATCCAGATGGACCCAGTGTGGTCACAAGCATTCTTAAAAGTGGAAGGGTGAGGCAGAAGAGGAGAGTCGGGTAGAAGAAGAAGAGTCAGAGAGAGATTCAATATTTCTGGCTTTGAATATGGAAGAAGGGGCCAAGAACCAAGGAATGCAGGTGGCCTTTAGATGCTAGAGAAGGCAAGGAAATGGATTCTTCCTTAGAGCCTCCGGAAAGGAACACAGCTCTGCTGACACCTTGATTTTCACCGAGTAGGACTCATTTTAGTCTTTTGACATCAAGAATCATAAGAAATAAATTTGTGTTGTCTAAGATACTAATTTTGTGGCAATTTGTTACAGCAGCAATAGGAAACTAATGCAGTGGGAATTCAGAGAGATGTACAGATGTAGCGGATAGTTGGAGAGTGGAATGAACACGAATTGGTGGTGATTGGATGTGGAGGATGATAAAGGAAAAGTCAAAATGGATTCCCAGAATAACTTTAGCAATTTGATGTAACATAGGAGCTGCATACTAGGATTGAGTTATCTGTAGAACGAACCAGTTGAACAAGTAGGAAGTTTGTGACTTATGTTTCAGAAATGTCAATAATGGGAAGAATCCAAGAGGAGATTTGGATTGCATAAATCAGGAGCTTAGGAGAGGAGTTTGGGCTATGTCTGCATATTTGGAGACATTGGCATAAGGAGGAAATAAACTTGTGGTTTGCAGTAAGACCATGGTGAAATAGTAGCTTTTGACCATAACATTTACATATTTTCTGCAATTTTTGAGTGCCTGTTCTGTTGATGCTCTTCTATGAACTATAATAGTCTTCTTGCTACTGTTTTAATGTTATCACTCTGGACAGTGTAAAAATGATTAGAATTTAAATATGTTTTCCTCAAAGGATGCCTTTTGTCAGTCCCCTGTGTTGGGTGGCAGAAAAATAAGATGGATGAATTGAAGCCAGCATGAAGAATTGGGCTGGACCAGAGTGGTCTTGCAATGTTGAGGGTCCAGACAGTGTGAAGTTGGGTGCATGAATGTGATAAATCCGACCACAGCCACAGATTCCAGAATCAGGATGGAATCAGGAAGCTTGGATGAGAAGGAACCAGCAAGTAGAAGGAACCAGCAAGTAGGTGAAATCCAAACAACTCAATAAGTAGGAAGTGCCTAAGAGAGTCATACAGTAGAAAAGGACAAATAAGAAACAAAGAGTGTGGTATGGAGGCTGAGTTCAAATGCACATGGTAGAAATTGGAATCCAGAGTCAGCTCTACATGAGAAGAAAGGGACTCCAGCTGTTGAGAAGGCAGATGCAGTCGGATTTGGGCTCAGGTCAGAAAAGCAGGCTTGAAGCTTGGAACAACTGGATTACAGGTGTCTGTGCAGTAGAAATGGGGACCAGGTACAAGAATAATCTTACTGAGCCAGCATGCTCTGAAGTTTTTCTGGAGGGGGAAGCACCTGGTGGAAAACAGGGACTGTCCCATGCGTGATGTCCAAGAGACACTACAATAAAAGAATCTGAGGGAGAATATTTTTAGATGCAATAATAATTTGTCTTCGAAAATAACTTTATTTTTAGATTGAACCCATCCCAAGTTTTTTATGTGTTCCCCGGAATCACAGATGTGTGAATCATGTTATATTTTACCTAAAAGCAACATACCTGAAAGCCTTTTAGTCCTGGTCCTGAGCCTATGACAAATGTGTATCTGAGCAATGGCATCTGGACAGGGGTATAGTGGGGTTGGTGCCATCCCCTCTGCAATACAATTTCTCAAACAGCCATCTTTCTTCTACCAATGACAGGCCGGTCATTAAACCTAAATTATCTGAACACGGCTAGGTATTTCTGAAGTACTTAAGTATCCATTATTATATTTGCCAAGTTCTTCAAAGTAGAATTGAGGCTAAGAAAAGAAAAATCTCTTCATGAGGGAGTCAGTGAGGAAAGAACCACTTTTGAGATGTACATTAAAGGTGCCATATTTAATTCTGTGGGCTTTAAGTATTCAGCTGTCTGTCTGGCTCAAAACCTTCATAGTCCAGTAATTATATTGACTCCTCACTTCAGCTGTAGGGCCTGCAAGTGTACCTCCAAGTAGTTGTCAACGTCAAAGTTTAGACCAATACCATTTTGATGGTAAGTGGGGGGAATATGAACAAAACATTGTCTAATAGATTGGCTCCCATTCTGCTCATCTTGTCCCTACCCCTCCCCATCTTCAACACGACCCTTTTCTACTAACTGCATACCCCATGCAGGTCAAAGCTTTTGGAACATATTCATACTATTAGCTATTATTTTTTATGTATTTTATTTTTATTTTTGTTATAAAATATACATATCATAAAATTCACCATTTTAACCATTTTTGAGTATATATTTCAGTGGCATTAAGCACATGGACATTATTGTGCAACCATCACCTCCATCCATCTTCAGAACGTTTTCATCTTCCCCAAATGAAACTATACACTATCAAACAGTAAGTCCTGGGGCACCTGGGTGTCTCAGTCAGTTGAGTGTCTGATTCTTGATTTTGGCTCAGGTCATGATCACAGAGTCGTGAGATGAAGCCCCACGTCAAGCTCCATGCTCCCCAGCTCCCCAGTTCGCTTGCTTTCTCTGTCTCTTTCTAAAGTTAATAATAATAATAATAATAATAATAATAATAATAATAAAACAATAAGTCCCCATTCTTCCCTCATACCAGCCCCTAGAAACCATCATTCTACTTTTTGTCCTTATGAATTTAACTAGTTACCTTATGTAAGTGGAATCCTACGATATTCTCTTGTGTATGGCTTATTTCACCTAGCATAATGTCTTCAAGGTTCATCCACGTTTTTATCATGTTTCTCAAGTATCTTTTTAATAGTTTTGAATACATTAGAAAATCAATACCTCGTGAACTTGTATCCTGTGGCCCAAAGTCCACTCAAAACCTCTTCTGAGCATGCAAACATTTTGGAAACTACAGCTGCTCCCCATCAGTGTACCACTACTGTTACTGAATATTCAAGCTCTACAAATTAATAAAGAATGGCAGAAGTTGCAAAAAAGAATAAAAATAAAATTACCAGACATGTATAGCGAGTTAAACTTTGAGCAAGAAAGTTGAAAATGGAATTCATGGTCCTGATGCTGAGTTTTTGCTCTAAAAATATTCAGGAGAATAAAGTGTTAGTGGCAATTTTCTGGGCCAGTTAGCATGCTCAAGTCAGGTAGAGTTTTAAAATCTACCTTCAAGGTCACTTCATTTTCTACCTAAATAAGAACATTCTTATAAATTCTTCCATACATTCTTCTGATATTTAATATTATATGTAAACTTGACTGGGGAAGGGATGTCCAGATAGCTGGTAAACAGTTTTGGGGTATGTCTCTGAGGCTGTTTCTGGAAGAGATTAGATTTGAATTGGGAACTGAATAAAGCAAATGACCTTCCCCAAGGTGGGTGGGCATCATGCAATTCTTTGAGGGCTCAAAGAACCAAAAGGCAAAGGAAGAGTGAATTCACTCCCTCCCTGCTTGAGCGGAGACATCCTCTTCTGTCCTTGGACATGGGCCCTACTGGTTCTTATGTTTTCAGATTGAGACTTACATCATAAGAGTCCTTGGTTCTGACACCTATGGACTCAGACTGATTTAGTATATGTGCTACCGAGGCGAGCACAGGACTCAGACTGATTTATATCACTAGCTTTGTCCAGCTTGTAGACAGCAGACCATGGGACATTTTGGCCAACGTTACCACATTAGCTAATTCCTATAATAAATCTCCTCTTATATACATCTGTATAAATCCTACTGGTTCTGATTCTTGGAAGAGCTCTGGGCAATACAATGCTTATACCATGAGCTTCAACCAGTATGACCTAAAAGACGTCCTAGAGGGACAAGAAATAAGGGATACCAGTTTACGTCCAATGTGGTTTCTTTGTATGTCTCCATCTGCTCATCCACTTGTTCAACAATCAGAGGAGATGTTTCTTTCCTAGCTGCACACCACTTTTGGTGAATATGGCCACCACAAAATTAAGTAGGCTTTTCTGGTACTCAAAAACTTTAGCAAGAAATGTAGAACAATAGAAATATAGGTGAAAGGGCCCAGGATTAGAAACCTACTTGTGAGTCAAACACATTAATGAATGATTCAAACACATCAAAACACTCATTCTGTATGAACCGCCATTTCTCAGGCAAGATAAGAATCTGAATGGACTGGTGCCATTTGGAAAACCAAGCTGTCATCTGATGTAGTTTCCAAAAGATAGCAGCTTCTTCAGTCATTCGTGAATGACTACTCTCGATATTTCAAAATGATGGTTGTAAAAAACAAAACAAAAAACAAAAAGATGGTTGTTACCCATGTAAATCAATCTCTTTTTCTGGACATTAACCCAAAGGATGAATTTTTAACATTTTATTTCTATATGTTTGGATACATGTTAATTTCAATAAGTGTTGCCTGTTGGTTTAAAAATACTTTTAAAAATTGAGGCTCCTGGGTGGCTCAGTTGGTTAAGCGTTAGACTTCAGCTCAGGTCATATCTCACAGTTTGTGGGTTCAAACCCCGCATCAGGCTCTCTGCTGACAGCTCAGCGCTTGGAGCCTACTCCAGATTCTGTCTGTCTCTGTCTCTCTCTCTCTCTCTGCTCCTTCCCTGCTCACACCCTCTTTCTCTCAATAAACTAAATAAACATTAAAAAAATATTTTAGGAAAGAAATATACCACATGTGGTTTACAAAAGAGCACGAGAAATCTGATGATTGCCTGACCATACCCCATGATAACTCCAAGTTCTGCTTACCAGAGGCCATCATGACATTTCTTCAGTTTGGACCTTTCTTTTCCTTTCAGTTGTGTTTTGTTTCTTTGTTTTTTTTAAAAAGATTTTATTTTTAAGTTATCTCTACACCCAATGTGCTGTTTGAACTTAACAACCCTGAGACGGAGTCACATGCTCTACTGACTGAGCCAGCCAGGCACCCCTCAGTGTTTTATATATAGCCAAAAATATATGTATGCAGCTTCAGCAATTTTAGGCATCTCCCTCCTTTTATTTTTTGCTATGTAGATAGAAGTTAGCTTTCTTACATAATCTTCCCACCTCCCTTATTTTCCCAATATAATTTTGTGGGCTGTTTTTGATTATGTATGTTAAATGGTCCTTATATTTTGTGATTTTTGTCATTGCTTACTGATGACCCAAGAATTATCTTATGATTATCCTTTCTTTCTATTTCAGTTTTTGGTTTTCCCAAAGTTTCATATCTTTCTCTTATTTTTATAATGGGTTCTTTACAAATAATCATTTATTGGTGCACCTGGGTGGCTTTGTCAATTAAATGTCCTACTTCAGCTCAGGTCATGATCTCACCATTCAGAGTTCGAGGCCCACGTCGGGCCCTGTGCTGACAGCTCTGAGTCTAGAGTCTGCTTCAGATTCTGTGTCTCCCTCTGTCTCTCTGCCCCACTGCCCATGCTGTCTGTCTGTCTGTCTGTCTCTCTCTCTCTCTCTCTCAAAAAAAAATAAGTAAACATTAAAAAATTATAAATAATCATTTATTTTGTAAAGAATGTACATCTTGCAAGGTGACATGTATTTTTTTATCTCCAAATTCCCTGCTACTTTGTGATGTCACACAGAGCTTGGGTGAGTTCCCCAGCTTGCCTATGCACCCAGGCTAGTGCTAGTTCCAGATACACAATTATTGGTGTTGCCTAAAATTGACTCCTAATTGCATACTGAAAATGAAATAGGACTTTGCAACCAGACAGTCAAACATGGCCCCTTAAGAACCAAGTCTGAAATAAGGTAGATTTGGGTTTCACTCCATTCCTGGCACTTGGTAACCTTGGTACCATGGGTAACTAACTATGTGATTTAACTTCCCTGAGTTTAAATCCCTGCACTTGTAAAATAAATACCTCACAGAACTGTCAGAATATAAGAGAATGGCTATTCCACTTAGCCTAGACAATGTCGATTCCAGGAAATATTCATTTCGTGTTACCCAGTATTACTGTTGCTGATGTTTTCAAAGGGCTTCTTCCAGTGCCTTCTTATTTAGTAATTCCAACTATTCCAGAAGCTAGGCAAATCTGGAATTATGTGCACTTAGGAAGATTCTATCTCAGGCTGCCAGGGTCACAGGCTGCCAGGGTCACAGTGACCCCACAGAGCAGTGGGGACTGCTCTGATATTCAAGGCAGCAAGTGTAGGAGCCTGTTCCTAGGATGTGAATTGCCTGAGCTTGCATATCATTTCAGTTTCTTTCTACCTGGGTGAACTTGGGCACTCCTTCATCTCCCTGAGACTCAGTTTCCTTATCTATATGGCGGGAATAATAACAGCCCTTATGACACAAATTACTATGAGGAGGATGCATGAGTTTATACGTATAAAACAGTGTCTGGCACAGTTAGCCCAATATAAATATACTTCAAGTAGCATTTTCTTGTCCCTGGTAAGGTGCTGTGCCAACCATACCAGGCAGCTTGACACAACTGATCCCAGATGCCCTTCTCTTGCTTGCCAGTCCTTTGAATCTCTACTCATTATCCCAGCTAATAGGCCCAAATGGGGAGATGCTACCTACAAGAGCTTTGAGACTAGGCATACATATAAAGCAGGACAACACCCCAAGCTGGGGCCAACAGCTGGGGTCTTGCTAAAAGCAGCTTAAGGGCTGAGATGACAGCGAAGCTGTCAGAGTGTTGTGTTAGAGTCTGGGGATTTGGATTTCCTTCAGTTTCTTCCAGGATAGCTTCCATACAAGAACATGTGGTGACCAAAACCATCCATCAAAGTAGTATTTGCTCTGAGTTTTGCAAGAAACTTTTGGAAACAGGGATTCGGGGGTCTGTTTACCCTCTTTCTCTAGGAATGTAACTACACAGTAGCGTAATAAAGACCTTGAGAAGTCCCACAAAGGAAATTTATATAATCCATTGTTTCCCAGATTTACCTACCCAAGGAACCAACCTTCCATCCTCTAAATTTTTCACCTTTCAGAAAGCTGATGTTCCCAGGAACACAGTTTTGGTAACCCTTAGTCAGACTAGCAGGTGAGTGCTCACATGCGTGTTTAGTAACAAAACGAATTAGGAAACATTAGCAATAAGTCTTGAAATGCCTGATTTAAAAACCTGTAGCAAAATTTTCTGTGCTGAATAGTCTCTACCAAATCATTCTGGAAGTAGGTCTCCTGGAACTCAGGAGCAGGTCAAGGTATTCCATGCCCTTGATTCACATAGATGCTGAACAGCAGGGGTCTTTTTTCTACCTGAGGGGTTGTCCAGGTTCCCAGCAGCCCTTTGACCTTACTTACTCAGTGACAGAGTTCAGCTCAGTCAGAAAAAGGGTCTTTCTGGAGAGACATGGCAGAACCCAAAAATCGCCAAAATCTCAGTTACCTTATTAGAGCCCACCTTCCCCACTAATGCATATCTCTAGGGGAACAAGTTTCCTAAAAATCGCAGGGGTGAACATGTCTGATAAAGAAAGCTAGTGCAGGGCAGTGTTGCTTTTCTAGTGATTCAAAGCACATGTTTTGAGGTTCTGATTCTCCAGACTTGCCATTTTCTGACTTCTGAGCTTCTGTTTCCTCCATAGAGATATGATAATAACACCTCCTGTGCAGAGAAGAGTTAATGTGTGAGACCACGTATCTTAGAAAAGCTGATTTGTAAGGTTGCATATGGAAGCTTGGATTTTAGGAGGGGTCCCACCTTTCCCTGATAAGAATGATTCACTGTGCCTAAATTGTTTATGCAAACAATATTGTTTATGCTGAACCCCTGATTTCCTTCTGGATTCTAAAATTTTGGCATGGGCCACGCAAAGGGTACTTATGTGACCTATACTGAATAAAACCTTCAGGAACTGAGTGTATCACAAGCTTATCTGGTCAACATTTTTCACGTATTGAAACCATTCAGTGCTGGAGGAATTAATCGCGTCCTATGTGAGTCCACTAAGAGAGAATGCCAGGAAGCCTGTGCCTGGTTTCCTCCAGACTTTGCCCATGTGCCTTTTTCCCTTTGCTGATGATGCTTTGCATATGTTCACTGTAATAAATCACAGCTGGAGTGTGAGTGTGTGCTAAGTTCTGTGAGTTCTCCTAGCCAATCAAACCTGAGGGTGGTCTTGGAACACCCCATCACCCCCTGCTACCAAAATAGGGCTATTGTGAGTTCTAAGTGAGATAGACAAGGTGAACCTTGAGCACTATGCCAGGTACAGACAGATCATGGACATATCCAAGAGAAGAAACCATTCCAAGCAGATCATGGATTTTAGGAGGGCCCCCTACCGTGTATCTCTCTCTTTCATGGTGTGAAAAGCATCAGGACTATTTCACCTGAGTGTGAGTTTCCTCATTGCTACCAGAGTAATGGCCATCGCTAATGAAATATCACTGTACCTCATGGAGATGGTCTCTCTACATTTAGGGAAACATTGCTTGAAAATGTAGAACTTTAAAATTTTCCTGTCTAGTTTCTTCCTCTATAACTCTTTAGCTCAAACTTACTAGAAGTGTAGAACTGTATAACCATGTAAATTACAGTTATGTAGTATCACAGGATACAGTGTAGGTAAATTAATTCAGGCACAGGACAACTGCCTTATTTTAGAACAAGAACAGTATTAGTCCATTGATATCTTCTTTTTTATATTTTCATATGAGTGGCATGGCAACCACTGGGACATTCACAAATAGGAAGGGAATAGTAAAACATTTCTATTCTGATTCTAAAAATATTTGACCTAGCATTTTCAGTGCTAGTTCATGTATGAATTCATGCAAAATAACTCTCCTTAAGTGATTTTTCTAAGGTAATTGCTACCTTGTTTTAAAAAAAAATAGTCATAAAGTTTATTCAAATGTCAAGTGGACTCCACCAACACATGACCAAATTATATTTTCAAATGTATTTTTATTTTCACGATATAATACTGAGAGGTAGTATATAGACCCACTTACATATTTGGCATAATTTCCTGGCCACTGAAAACATTCCAGGCCCTCAGCCAACCAGATGGTAACATCACAATCAAGGTTCCTCTGAGTTAATGCAATTGTATAACAGCTAACACAGTTACCACATTGGATGTTATTACTTGAGACTTTGAAGCAGCTAAAGTAGAAAGAGAAAAATGATGGGCACCTGAAGATACAAGGTATGGGATGATAAGCAGGTCTTTGCTATTGGTATTTTCTGTGCCAAAATTTACTCCACTATGTAATGGCTTAAAGCAACAGCCGTTTATTTATGTCCTGATTCTGTAAGTCAGCACTTTGGGTCTAGCTCAGCTGCATGATTCTTCTCCTGGTTTTGACTGGCTTCACTTAGTGGATAGCTGCTGGTCAGTTATGTGGCTTTGCTACCAGAGCTGATTATTGGATGCACTGATGGGTGACTGGACCACACCGTCTGTCATCCTCCAGCAGGATGGCCTGGCCTTGTTCTCAAGCTGGCTGCTTGTTCCAAGAGCAGTAAGAAGGCAAACCCCAATGTCCAAGATAATTTCATGCTTGTGTCATGGTTTCTGTTGTCCCATTGGCCACAGCAAATTACATATTCAGGCCCAGAGTCAGTGTGGGAGAGACCCACATAAGGACATGGACACTGGGAGGCATGAAACATCAGGGGCCATTCCTCTAATGGTCTACCACAACTGGATTCCTTAAATTCTTTACATTTTGGCTTGGGTATTCTCAAAAGTTTAAAGTCAGCCGACCTGTGTTTATTAACCCACTTTAGTAAGGTACTTAAAGAATTTTTTAAGTTGTGCTACGCTCTCCAAAAGAAACAACACATCAAGGTGTTTTCAGCCCTTATTATCTTTCATTGGTTTTTCTTTATCCCTTTATATTAGTTTCCCCAATTAGTCTTAAGTAACAACCACGATGGATGGGAAAATGGGTTTTGATAGAGTCTAGGGAGTTAAGGCTGTGAAAAATCTGATCACTGTCAAGAGAATACATATCCAGTGCTGTGGTCTAAATGTGTCCCTCCAAAACCCATAGGTTGAACTCCTAACCCTCGAGGTGAGCTCATTAGGAAGTGGTGGGGCCTTTGGGAGAGGACTAGCTCATAAGGGTGGAATATCATGAATGGAGAATTAGTGCCATTGTTAGAAGAGGACAGAGAGAGCTCCTTTTTCCCTACCAACATGTGAGGTTCCAGCAAAAAGACAGCCATGCAGGAAGTCAGTTCTCACTAGACACCAAATCTGCCAGAGCCTTGATCTTGGACTTCCAGACCCCAGAACTGTGAAAAATAAACGTCTGTTGTTTAAGCTAGCCAGTCTCGGGTATTTTGTTATGGCGGCCCAACACCCGGGTAGAGGATGGAATAGGAACTTGGGAAAACTTGAAGGCACCAGGAAGACCCTGTTTCCCAAGCAGGGATAACTGGTTAAGAGAAGAAACACATTTTAATGGAAGGTAAAGGAGAGGGAGGGGGAGAGCAAGGGAAGATGTTAACACCTTTGGTGCTCTTACCCCAGGTGTCACTCACTGAATAAATGTACTGTGCTCGTGATTTTAGTCTGTGAGCAGATATTTCTTGAGCAGGTACTGCATGCAGTAGTGAACAAGCCGATAGTACCCCTTCTCTGGTGGATATTACCAGATATTTCCCTACCATGTCTGGTAGGGAAAAAAAAGACACCAGGCACACCATTACACCTAATTAATTGATAGCAAGTGGGTAAATGCTGGGAAGAATATGTACATGGAGCTATATGAATGTATAACTCACCTATTCAAGCCTAAAGGCTGAGGGAAGGCTTTCCCAACAAAGCAACATTGAAGCCAAACCATCATCATTTATAATGCCTGCAACAGTGTTTTTCAGGGTTCCCCAAATGATCATGATGGTCCTATTCACAATAAACTGAGAGATGGAAAAGCAGTTACCCACGATCATAGTGAATAGGCGACCTACCTGGGATTCAAACCCAGGTTGTCTGACATGTTTTCGGTACCATAAAGCACACAATGACTATTTTAAATATTTTCTAGAGGTATCCTGGTCACAAGGTATATTTTAATTAGGTAAACTACATTGTTTCAAATAGGCAACATGCATGCTATGAAGTTCTAAACATAATATACAGTGAAAAAATGGGTCTTTCTCCCTGCTTTGTCTCCCCAGCTCCTTTCTCTGCAGGCAATGCCAGTCAAGTTTCTTCTCTATTTGTTCAGAGATCTATTTATATTTGTAGCATTTACTTTGTGCCAGGGACTTTTCAGAGTGTTTTACCAATGTTTACTAGTTTAATCCTAATAATAATTTTATATGGTGAATGTGATTACTAACCTCATTTTTCATGTATAAACATATATTTGTCCATACAAAGGTTTGAGATTTCAAGTGTACACCAAATTTTGAGATGCTTCTCCCTGTGTGCTAGTCAACTTCTGCTTTGCTAATACCACATAACAAGTTCAGAATTTTAGTGGCTTAATTATAAGCCTTGATTTCTTACTCATGAGTCACCTGTGGCTCAGCTGGGCATGGCTTCAGACTGGAGGTTGGATTTGGATCTGCTTCATGCGTCTCTCCTTCCAGGATACAGGCTGAGGGAGTATCACCCACCAGAAGCACAAGGAGGAAAGTAGAAACACAGAGTGCCTTCTACTCTGAGTGCCTTCTACTCTTCTACTCAGAGTGCCTCCACACCGGACTACTGCACAGTCCATATGAAGGCAGTTCACATGGCCAAATCCAAAATCAGTTGAGCAGGGAACTGTATATTCCGCATGGCAAGTGCAAGGAGAAAACAAATTATGAGTGAAATATCTTATCTACACCCCCTGAAAATCCAACTTTCATCTTTTGCTGCTGATACCTAGAGGAATAATCGAGAAGACAGAACTGCGAATGGATGGTTTTCCTATCATCTCCTGCTGGCGAGATACAAACATTATCTCTTTTCTGTTTGCATTTCCCAGGTCTTTGCATCATGTTCGGAAAGAAAAAGAAAAAGATTGAAATATCTGGTCCATCCAACTTTGAACACAGGGTTCACACTGGGTTTGATCCACAAGAACAGAAATTCACGGGCCTCCCGCAGCAGTGGCACAGCCTGTTAGCAGACACGGCCAACAGGCGGAAGCCCATGGTAGACCCTTCCTGCATCACACCCATCCAGCTGGCTCCTATGAAGGTATGGTGAGGATTCTGTCTTTATGTTGGCTTAAGAAGCATGTTCTCATTTAATGCAGTGCACCATATTTACAGGCAAGCTAGAAAATGCCTAAATCATGTATTTGTTTTTAAGTATCTGCTGATTATCCACACTTACTCTTCAGTGATTATAATGTTCACCACTTATTGTAAATTGCAGCACATGAAAAGGAACTGCAACTTTCAGATGTGAGATTTTTTTTAATCAAACACATAAAATGCAATCACAAAATAGACAAGTCTTATTTCTACTTAAAAATGGTGTGTGTTGGGATGCCTGGGTGAAGCGTCCGACTTCAGCTCAGGTCATGATCTCACAGTTGGTGAGTTCAAGCCCTGCGTCGGCTCTGTGCTGACAGCATGGAGCCTGGAGCCTGCTTCAGGGAGTTCAGTCTCCCTCTCTCTCTGCCCTCCCCCACTCACACACTGTCTCTCTCTCTCTCTTAAAAATTTTTTTAAATAAAAATAAATAAATAAAATGGTGTTTGCTAGTCTTCATACTGAAGAATATTATCTACCCCCTCTGGTAAGTGTGGTCAGTAACCTCTGATGAAATAGGCAACCTTTAGGTGTTTTGAATTTGCCCTTTAGAATGTTTAACTTGCATATCAAATATAGCACTAACAGATTTTGACAATAATAAATGATTCATATGTATGTATATACACATACACACATAAACATACATGTCCACACACATATGTACCTTTTATATATAATCATGTTTATATACATATATATTCATATTTGTCTTCATTGTCTAAGAGAGAGCTGTTTCAAATAAAAATGAATCATTTGAGTCCCAGAATACAATATAATGTACCTTAAAGAAATGGCTAGTAGATTTTTGGCAAGGTCTGTTCATGAAGATAATTGCATTAAAGCAGAAAGGAGACACAGTAATTTCAAAATGTCAAGAGGCTATAAAGGAAATTCAGTCGTTGCTGTTTCCTTCTGCATCTCAGAATAAGAATTCTGTAGACCACCAAAAAATTGTCCAAAAGCTCCCTATGGGAGTTAAACATCATTGAAGTTTATCATCATGTTATGCAATAGGTCTCTTATTCATTGTATTAGCAGACATCTGAGCTACATGAAATAGCCTCTTCTGTGTAAACATGAATATTGAGTACATTGTGTGTTAGTGATTAGGCAAAACAAAAGTGGATGCATTTTTAAAGGATGCAGAGAAAGAGGCCTGGCTGATAAGTTACAGGAAATTCTTACAACATACCACCTGAGCTAAGTAAAGTAGAATTGTCATTCCATCATGTGCACACAGTCTTGGTCATTCTGTTCTGGTATTGAATGGGTAGGTCTGTCCCACCCAAAGATAAATACAGAGTCTTCTAATCTTGAATTTTGTGAGTTTGATTTTTTCATTAAGATTTAGAAACCTTTTAGGCCAGCTAAAATGTAAAATATTCAAAAGGTGGATATTGGACAAGATACATCTTTGGGGACAAAAAGGAACCTCCCATTTAAAACAGATATTGACTGGTATTTAATAGAAATTAATCAAATAAATAAATAAACATATAAATAAATAAAATAAAAAAGGGGGCGCCTGGGTGACTCAGTTGGTTAAGTGTCTGACTTTTGGTCTCAGCTCAGATCTTGATCTCAGGGTCATGAGTTCAAGCCTTGCATTGTGCTCCACACTGGGTGTGAAGCCTACTTGAAAAAATAAAAGTAAATAAATTTTAAAAAGAAATTGACCAATTAACCAACTCTACTGCTTGATATTAGGCCATATCCTACTACTGAACATGATTTTCTCCCTAAGAGAAGGCTAATGCTTAACTAATGAGTAAATAATGGAGTGAAAGAATTTGCTCTTTCTTTTTATTATTTTTCTCCTATCCCAAGTTTTTATAAAACCCAAACAATGGAATGTGCACTGTGCCCAGAAAAATTTTCTGCCATTGAGCCTCATGGTGAAGGAAAAACGCCCCAGTGAAACAATTATTGAGTGTCATTATTATTTGATGAGGAACAAGCTAGAAGGAGACAGAGTCTTAAAAACATCCTAGCTAAAGGCCCAGGACATGCACTGTCTTATTAGAGAGTGTGTCTATTATTAAGGACAGAGTATTATCTACGCACTGTGGTTTTTCATTCATCTGGGTCCTAGCAGGGCCTGGCTGGCAGTGAAGGAGGAGGTTACTATCTCAGTGATAATCCACCATGCTTGGTGAAGGTAGGACTTAACAGGACTTCTAGTTCATTTCTTCCATTTCTCAGATGGGCTAGCCCATTGTCCTCTCTGACAGAATTTGCCAGCTCCGCTAAGAGTTGGACCAAGGTTTCCTAACTGCTGAACTTCTGGGCCTCATGATTCACTTACTCACTCTATGGGCTTTCTAGCCCTGATGCCCATGAGTGAGCCTCCAGTCTGTATGAAATGATAATATTTGTTATAGGCACTTAAATGCAAACTGCAAGATGACGGGAAAATATATCTCCAGTAGAGACCCAGGCCTGAATTATGGAAATTGGACCTCAGGCACAGTTTTGCCTGTGTGAAAGAAAATAAGAACGGACAAGGAATAACAAAACAGTAATCAGCTAGGTAGAATTTTCCCCAGAAAGAGTGGAGTTAATCAAACATTTTGAACTGAAGGACACCCAATAAATCTCTACTTGATACTTTCACCAACTGCTATAGATTGATCCTCTCCTCCAGATCCTGTGAGTGAAGTCAGTGCTGTCGACACGTGTTGGACAATATTGGTCTGAGAGAATCCTGGTGACTCCATAGCATCTCTAGAATCAGAAAAGCGTTCAAGGGGCCAAAGTATGCCACGTGGTTTGCATGATCTACTTTTTGGAAATGCCTTCTCTGGAGGAATCTTCCATAGTTTCAACATATTATGAATCATGCAGAATCTATCTCAGAAGTCAGAACAGTCCTCGAAATAAGCTATGCAGGAATTGACAGAAAGGAGTGAAAAGAATTATGCTGATAAAGCCATTTTGGCAAAGTTATTTAAGTAGACCAAACAATTCTAATTTTTTCAGGCTGTCCTTTAAAGGGGACAAAGAAAAATAAGAGATCACCACACGAAAGCAGTAAATGGAAGAAGTGTGTAGCACTTCAGTAAGCTTTAGGCAGGCTGGTTCTGAATGGAGATTCGCCATTGCGATTAATTCTCTGATTAGTGTTTCAGCCGTTCCTATTCGGAACCTTCTTTAAATTGCATATCACTCTTGCCAGGACACTCTTCTTCTGTGTAGATTTATTGATGTCAGTGTATCTCAAACTATAGTCCATCAAAGTCACCTGGAGGGATTGCTAAAACAGATTGCTGGGCCCATCCCCCAAGTTTCTGATTCAGCAGAACTGGGATGGGGTCAGAATTTTACATTTCTAATAAGTTTCCAGGTGATGCTGATGTTGCTGGTCTGGAAACCGCACTTTAAGAACTTTGATTTAGGTAATTATAAAGGAATTCATCCACATAAGGTGTAATCGATCAAAGTTTATGCTGACCAGGATGTCCAAATGGTCAGAAATGTAACCAGAAGCCACAGGTTAGCTCAGATTTGTGTCAAAAGTTAAAGTTCATGTACTCAAGCCAAAGGCACATAGGCAAACGAAGAAAATCTGAACCCCCAGAGACAGGGGGGATCCTTTTAGGACATTTGGTAAGTGTCTTTGAGAAATTCCTTTTTCTGTCTAATGTCATTTTGTCCACAAAGCATCATAAGCAATGTTACCAAAATTTCTGCTGAATTAGATGCATTTATTTAAGTGGCAGGTTGAATGGTCACATTGTTCTTGCACTCTGGTTCTCAAACTGGGGCTTTCATCAGAATCTCCTGAGTGGCTTGCCATAACCCAGATTCCCTAGCCCCAACCTAGAGATGCAGATTCAGGAGGTCTGGGGTGGGCCTTGTGATTTGTGGGTCTAACAAGCCCTCAGATGAGGCTGATGCTACTGATGAGTGGGGGGGGGGGGTGGATACACTTTAAGAACCATTATTTTAGGTGGCCTGAAGTTAGAACTTAATGATCACTCTTGGTAACAGCCTGGAAATCATTTGAAAGATGCTGGAAAAAAAAAATACAGAGGATAATATTAAAAAGCCTTTGTATCCTCTATTTAAAATGAACAGATAGCATATTTTAATACTTGCTTCATATTGGTTTTCAGTTTCAAGTAGGGCTTTAGAAATAATAGTATTATTTGTCATATATATATATATATATATATATATATATATATATATTTTAGTACACAAGCAGGGGAGAGGGACAGATGGGGTGAGAGAATCTTTTTTTTTTTTTAATATTTATTTTTGAGGGAGAAAGAGAGACAGACAGACCGAGCATGAGTGGGGGAGGGGCAGAGAGAGAGGGAGACACAGAACCTGAAACAGGCTCCAGGCTCTGAACTGTCAGCACAGAGCCTGATGTGGGACTTGAACTCACAAACAGAGATCGCGACCTGAGCTGAAGTCAGACACGTAACCAACTGAGCCACCCAGGCACCCCTGGGGTGAGAGAATGTAAAGCAGGCTCCATGCTCAGTGAAGAGCCTGATATGGGGCTTAACCCTGGGATCATGACCTGAGCCAAAATGAAAAGTCTGACGCTCAACCTACTGAGCCACCCAGGTGTTCCACGGCATATTGGAATTTTATTTAATGATGTCATACTGGATAGAATATTCTCCAAGTTGTTTCTTTTTACAACATTGTTTTGCTATAAATCATATTGATAGGCAGAAAATGAGTTTATTTAGAAATTAGAGGGGTTTTTTTATAGTTTACCCATTTCTCTACTAAAGGATATTGGCAAGTATTTGCTATTTATAAGTAATGTTGTTATGAGCATCTATATTTGTATCTCCTTGGGGACATGGTGAGAAATTTTTGTGTAACAGTTCTCAGAGTATGATCCAGAACTTCTCTCTTTGAGGGAGTCTGCAGGACCAAACCTGTTTTCCTAATACTAAGAGATCATATGCATTTTCTGCTCTCATTCTCTCCAAAATGTACAGTGGAGTTTCCCAGAAGCTACGTGATACGTCTTGACATCACTGGGTCTGATGCCTAATGGATTGGTGCTTTGTATTCTTTTATTTTTTTAAGTTTATTTATTTTGAGAGAGACAGAGACACAGAGAGAGAGAGAGAGAGAGAGGGAGAGAGAGGGAGAGGGAGAGAATCCCAAGCAGGCTCTACACTGTCAGCACAGAGCCTTGACATAGGGTCCGAACTCACGAGACTGTGAGATCATGACCTGAGCCGAAACCAGGAGTCAGACGCTTAACTGACTGAGCCACCCAGGCACACTTTGTGCTTGTATTCTTAAGTTTTTGTTTGTTTTGTTTTGTTTTCTTTAATGTTATTTACTTATTTAGTTATTTTGAGGGGCAGAGAGAAAGTGGGGGAGGGGCAGCAAGAGAGAGAGGCACAGAATCCCAAGCAGGCTCTCCATGCTGGCAGTGCAGAGCCTGATATGGGGCTCAATCTTAACAAACCATGAGATCATGTCCTTGAGGCTAAACCAAGAGTCAAATGCCTAACCAACTCAGCCACCCAGGCGCCCCTCTTAAGTTTTAAATGTTTCTCAGTTTTAATTTCAAATACAGTAAATGTTACTAGATACAACATAAACCAAAGTATTTTGTGGTATGCCCTTAATATTTATAACAGGTTCTTGAGGGCAAAAAGATTGAGAGCCACTATGTTTGGGCTGATATCAAATTTGATTATCTGTGGCTTCTACAACTTGCTCCTCACACACTACCAATACTTTTTAGGTGTGGGGGGAATGGTTTGGGGAAAATAGAGATTTTTGTCTTCTCTAGCTGGCTGATAATCTTCTAGTCTGTACAACTGTCTCAGAGATCATTGAATGTAATACTCCATCCCTTTCAGTGTCACAGAATATAATTTGTCTAAACTGAGACTTGTGGCATCATTGAAAATCCCTGCATCCTTAACTCACCATCTCCTTCTCAAATTTATCTTTCAATCCTTTCTGGCAGTCTTTTTTTTTTTTTTTTTTTTTTTTAATCTTTTAAGTTTGAAGAAGCACAGAGAATACCAAAGCAAAATTCTCTGGGTCTGCTTCATCTTTGTCATCTTCAGTGTTTTCTAGTCTTCCAGTCTTACAGAGTTGAGGCTCTCCTTGCTCATTAACCGCCTCCCCCCCAACCCCGGCCATCACATCAAAAACTGCCCTACTCTCAGAAACGGAAAAATCAAGAGAGGTAAATGCTCAGGTGTGGCCACTCCGTTCTTGAGGACTTGTGGCACCATTTTGTATTCTCCCCTAGCAGAGCTTATGTAAAAAGCTCATCAAAGAATGCTTCCATTGTAATTACTCTGTGATTCTCTATCCTCCCTCTGTTTTCATGATTCACAGTTTTGCATTCAGGATCTACGTGTTTAGAGCCACATCATCCTTCTTAGTTGCATTTCTGTGGGCTTCATCATTTCCTTGAAAATGTTTGTAATCAACTTTCTTGAAGTACGAGACAACTCTCTGACATTTTCTGGCATTTATTTCCTTTTGACTCAAGGGAAGAGTTTCTCCCAAATATCCTTCTCATTTCAATGTGGCTGATGTGCAATTCCTCATTGGTCAGAATTAAGTTTGGAGGGATGTTTTCTTTGAGTACCACCTCCACCTTTTGAGAGTTGTCACCAAGGGGTTTAAAGTGTGTATCAGGTGGTTGTTATGCTCTTAGCTGAAATGACTCGCAGCAATTCTGAGAGCTGAGGACGGCCCCATCATGACCTTTTGGCTCCCATGCCTATTTAATGTCTTATAACATGAAAGCCTCACACACCTTCCAGCTGGGCTGAGTGGCTCCTGCCCTTCTATTTTCATCCTGATGTTTTCCACTGGGTGCCCTCTTAAAGCTCATGGATTCCTCATAATTTTCTTCTTAAGTCCTTGTGGCTATGCATCTTCCTCCTTTTAGATCTGTTTCTACTGAAATATACTATTGAACATAGAAGCGCCTTTCTTACAACCTGAAATTCAATACCTTGGTGTTCACCCAGCTGGGCACTTAGAAATGGAAGGGAGCCGGCACACTGGAATTGAGGTCCGGCATCTGCCGATTCATAAACTGCATGGCTTTAGATAAGTGGTTTGCCTACTTCTTTGAACAGAAGTCTCCTTATCCATACAATGAAGCTGCTAATATTTCTCTTGCAAGCTTACATGGCCAGATCCTAATTGTCTAAGAGCTTTGGCATGTGGAGAAGAATGCATTCCATTGTTTTACTTTAGGTCAATAATGCGATAAAATTACAGATCTGTTAAGCAGTTTTTTTAGTAAAATATCCCTTATTATTAAATTAATTCTGTAAATCATAGTACCTTATACAGTTAGATATTAATTTGTCACAATCTCTCAAATATTTCAAGAAAATCAGAGGTGGGGTATGTTAAGTTTTCTTGGCTGCTTCAACCATAAACACTTAAAATAAATGCACATAAACAACAGTAAAAACACATAAAATATAATAAGGTAATTGAATGTGTTGTTAAACTAACACTTAGCCTAATATAAAAATATTGATCGTGGCATTGTTAAGAATATGCACAGGGTTGCCAACCCTTGTTTGTTAACTCAGAGCCAGTTCTTTTTTTTTTTTTAAATTTTTTTTTTTCAACGTTTTTTTTTTTAATTTATTTTTGGGACAGAGAGAGACAGAGCATGAACGGGGGAGGGGCAGAGAGAGAGGGAGACACAGAATCGGAAACAGGCTGCAGGCTCTGAGCCATCAGCCCAGAGCCTGACGCGGGGCTCGAACTCACGGACCGCGAGATCGTGACCTGGCTGAAGTCGGACGCTTAACCGACTGTGCCACCCAGGCGCCCCTCAGAGCCAGTTCTAAGATCTATATCATTAAAACCCACAGGATACAAAAAAATTTTTTATATTAATTTCATTCATTCATCCATTTATTGAATGCTCACTGTGTGCGTGGTGTTGTTCTGGGTCAGGGGTTGCTTATGTGAACAAAGAGTGCCAGGTGCCTGTTCTGGGGACCTTGAATTCTCACGGGAAGACAGACAATGATCATTTAAAAATAAGCAAACAACAGCTTCAGGAGCAGTAAATGTGAAGAATATAAAACATAATAAGATAAAGCAACTGAGGGTATGGGAAAGCTATTTGGAGTCCTTGAGTAGAGTCCTTCTGGGAAGGTGACAAGAGAACCGGGAGAATCCCCAGGAGGGGGAGAAATTCACAGATGGAAGGAAAAACCAGTGCAAAGACCCTGTGGTAGGAAAAGGTATGGAGACTATAAAGGACGAACAGGTGACTGTGGGGCTAGAGCAGAGTGGGTCGGGGAGAGGAGCAGGAGATGTGGTCAGATGGGTAAGAGGGTCTGGATGAGTGGCTTTCATCAGCCACAGACAGGACTTTGCCATTAGTTAACCCCCCATGCATGAGGGACTCAAGTTGCGGATCAAGAAATTGTTCTATTATGAAATGAATCAATTCATTTAAAGGTCAGATCCAATTTAAACTGTGCCAACTCTATTGTTTTGATATGCCATCCAGTAGGTTTTAGGGGTATTATTAGTTAAATAGGCATGAAGAGTTGAGATTCAGGGAGTCCTTCTAACTACGTGATGTTGACAAACGTTCTTACAGAAGAAATAGGGTGTGTGTTCTAAAGACTGATTTTTTTGAGAAGGAAAATCTAATTATAAAAGGCAGTCTGTTGGGCAGATAACTGGTATTTTAAAACCTCTCGTCAAAAACACCGCCCGAAAAGATGTACAGCACTCTCCGTTGAGTTGACTGAAACCAACACAGTCATGAGGAGAAAGTTATCTCCTCTGCTAACTGCTGAAGTTATCACTGGTGTTTCCACACTTGCAAAACCAGTGAGGGTAACCATTGTTTTGGTGCCTATAGTGTTCTGGAATTCCTCCTCCAATTTTTAGTATGCCTTCTTAACCTTCCCATGGCCGCAGAGACTATGGAAGAGAAACATCACACTGGCCCTAAATTCTCTCACTTGCCTAAATTCAGGAGACTAGACTTGGGCACAAGGTAACCTTTGTTCCAAAGGAATAGACCAAGCCAAAACCAAAGCCAGATGTATTATATACCTTCATTTCTATAATCCAATCATATCTGGAAGCTTCTGAAAGCAGTTTTTGCTTATATCAATGAAATTAGTGTTTGATGTGTCCCACGCCTGCCCCACCCCACTCCATGCACAGATACACGAATGCACACGCACACACGCACACGCACAGACACACCCACACCCCCAAAAGTTAAAAAAGTAAAAATTGTCATCAACCACTTATAAGTACCATCTTTCTTCTTTCCCTGCAGTGTTTTATTTAAACTGCCTTAACATTGCCTTTCAAAGGTGGGGCAGCCTTAAACTCAGATGGCCTAGTTGTTACTTCACAAATAACAAAGGCTGATGTTTTCAGGGGAGAGGGAACCAGCGGGTATCACCCCTTCCTCCCTTTTGAGGAGGGCAGAATATTAGACACACTCCTCCTCCGGGCCTCTTGGCTGTTCATCCAGACACCCAGGGTGGCAGTTCTGTAACCACAAATGAGAGGATCCCACACCTGCAACTCACTGAAGCAAGCACAAAATAACTGGGCTTTCCTACTCCATGATCCTGGAACTTGGGAGACGGATTCTAGGCTCCCAGTGAAGATTGGACCATGAAGACCTCATGAAGGAATGCTCACAGTCACTCCCTGTCAAGAGTTTAGTATCCATAGTCACCCTCAAGACGAAGATAAACACGAATGGAATGTACCATGTACTAAGTGATTGTCAATATTGGGTTGTATTGGGAAGTAATCTATGACTGACAGGTCTGTTTCTGAATGGCTCCTCTCACAGATGAAAATGACTTTGCCAGCATCCCTGCAGTGACCGTGGTCTCCTCCTCTGACTCCAGAGAGGAGATAGAACAGCTCCCACACATTGACAGGATATAGGCACAGGTTCTGTGTCCACCTCAAGGATTGTTTGAACCCAGTACTAGTCCCAGAGCAGATGCTGGTGTGAGGCAAAGCAGGCATCAAACCTGTAGTAATCTGTGGATTATGTAGGAATATCATAGAAAACAGGCCTGACCCAAACCCAGAATATTGTTACTAAACATTGGAGAGTGTTGTGAAGAGTACAAAATCTTTAATATTATTTTGTGGTGATCCCATAACCACTGAATAGTTTTAATCCAGTTGTGTAGATGAAGGAGCCAGTTATATAGATGAAGAAGCTCATGCTCTGCTCCAAGTGGGTGCTGAGCCTCGTCCTTGTTAACAGGTAGATTTGTGGGTAGTTGGTGGGTGAAGCCTTCCAGTTTGGGAGTCTGGGTTGAAAAGGGTTTAGGGAGAAAGAGAAGATGAGGGCCAGACCATAGGCTGGGATGGGTGGGACATTACCTGGCCTGGATTAAAGGAATCGGGGAGAGTCTGGATTCAGGCGCAAGTTTGACAGGGCTGGAAATCATGGGAAGGCAAGAATGTGTGGAGGAAGCATCAAGGAGACCTGAGGAATGGGGGGGCTCCACACCCTTCATATCTCCCCCCCCATCACTGCCCAAGTGTCAGAGAATCCTACACACATTCAGTATGAGGGGTGAGCATTTCTTCTCCCTCACTTGGGAAGTCAGAGGAGGTTGTTAAAGTGGAAATGCTGAGTTCATTCCTAAAACCAGTGCTTCAGAATGTAGGCCAAGGTTTTGGACTCCCTAAAAGGTTGGGGAGAATAACCTCTTCCTTGGAGAAGACCATGGTTGATCAATTTGTTCAAATTCACCCCATTTCTAAGTTGTACCCAGTTCTAATATCAAAGACCCAGCAGCATTCTTTTGCCCCATACTCCCATACCATTTCTCTCTTCATCCTCTGCCCTTCTTTCCTAACGGGTTAATGATTACTTTGTATACCTCCCTACCTCCAAAGTATTTGCTATTGATAGGAGGACCACAGGAAAAAGACAATGATTCCAAAGAGAGAAGCTTCTATTGCAGTGTCAGACAGGTGAGGAGAATGGTGGTATTTTTGAGCCAGAGTAATTTTCTAGTTTGCTTCAAGTAGCACAGAAATATTGATTGGCATCGAGAAGGTTGGGAAAAAAACAAACAAACAAAAAAAAAAAAAACATAATCAGAGATGTCAGTGATCAATCATGGCTCTGATCAAGCCCAGCCTACAGAAGAGCTTCCCATCTGTGCTGGGCTGAATTATTCAACTCAGTTCTTCATTCCTCTTGCCATAGCCTCATGGAGGACTGACTACTTCCCCACCCCTTGATTTTGGACTTTCCTATGTAACTTGCCTTGGCCAGTCGGGTAATGTGAACAAAGGCTTGCAATGTACAGCTGAGATTTGCCTCTGTGTTTTTGCCATCACCATTAGAAAAACACGCCTCAGGCATCTGGGAGAATCCAGAAGAGTTGGGAGCACATGGGGCAGAATCACCCTGGACATCTTGCATCTCTACAGCTTAAAGCATTGCTCCAGCCCCAGGCACATTGTGCAACACTAAGCGTGGAGTGGTTTGTTACACAGCATTACTAGACAACTGACTTATAACACTGTCTCAACCTTCATCACAGCTTTTCAAATGGGGGATATTTTCTATTTTAGGTGAGGAAAGCAAGGCTTATGAAGGGTAAAGAACTTGCTAAAGGTCCCACAGCTAGGAACTGGAAGAGGCCCAGATTCAAACCCTAAACCTCTGACTCAAAACCTATACTGTGTGGCGCCTGGGTGGCTCAGTCAGTTAAGCATCCAACGTTGGCTCAGGTCATGATTTCACAGTTCCTAAATTTGAGCCCCGCATTGGGCTTCACATTGATGGTGAGGAGCCAGCTTGGGATTCTCTCTCTCTGACCGTTCAGCTCTCTCTCTCTCTCAAAAAAAAAAACAAAAACAAAAACAAAACAAAACAAAAAAACCATGCTGTAACCACTGTACCACCCTGCCTCCTGATTATAACGGTGTGTTCAGGCATGAACAAGCGTTGCATGCATAAATTATGCTAAGTCAAAAAATTCCTTTCTACTTACCTCATCCTTCCTTTTCATCTAACAGATGATATAGCTGAGACTCCGGTTAGGTAAAGAAATTTTTCCCAAGGTCACAGCAGGTTAGTGCTAGATGTCAGATACTGTTTCTGAGTAAAAGGGGTGCTTCTGATTCAAGCACCTAGCTGTAGCCCACAAACTAGCCCTCCCTCCAGAATCTGAAAGGATATCATTTAAATGCCTACCTCAATGTGATTTCTTATTATTGGCACATGACTTTATTTTCTAGTTGCAGAGCACTGCATATGCTTTGCAGAGTCTTTTATTTTGGGTGTAATCCACAAGTCTTCTCAGGTGAATTAGGTAGAATATTTGAACAGGAAATGTCAGTGCAAGTGTGCACTAAGACGCAAATGAGTACACATCCAGACGTGTGCTCCTCACGCTCTCTCCGGGACAGCCTCACCACTCCATGGGCTGATCATGTCTGAGGTCAAGCCATGAACCCTTCAATCGCAAGCCTCTTTCCAGACTTCTGTTGGTTTCCCACTGAGTGATCTGCTCTCAACTGCTGACGGCTGAACTCATCAGATGAGAATGGCTGTGCTTTGATAACTGGAAAATTCTATATAAAGGGAGATGATATTCTCAGGAATGCCTTATTTGCCCCAGCTCTTCTCTCCTGGCAGGGGTGACCTAACTGAAAATAATCCTTCTAAATCAAAAGAAAAAGAAAAAGCATGTGGCTCTCTGTGACTCCCACACACGCTTGGAACTTGAAAACTTTAATTTCATCTCTCATTTAGCATCTTGTAGAAATTGGGGCACTAAAATGGCAGCTGCAGGCTTCTTTGTGGACACTGCCAAATCCTATAATCTTTATCATTCTGTTAAGTAATTTTAAATAAAACAATTATATTGCTGACTCCGTTTAAACGAGTAATAAAGCAGTGTATCAATACTTTGATCATTTCTAAGCAGCACACCATTATCCAACTAACTGGATGCTACTCCTGTTATGTATAAGGTTAAAATTTCAACAAAAAAAGCTGTACCCAGGATGATACGAGTCTAAGTTTTCTGTCATCACACAGTCCATTACTTGTGGAGAATCTTTGTATTAGTTTTCCATTATTACATAACAAATTACTACAAACATAATGGCCTAAAAGAACAGACCTCAGTTTCTGTGTCTGGAGTCTAAGGCATGACTTAACTGGGTTCTCTGCTCCAGCTCTTACAAGGCTGCAGTCCAGAGGTCAGCAGGGCTTCATTGCCATCTGGAGGCTTAACTCAGGAAGAATATACTTCCAAGCGCATTTAAGCTGTTGGCAAAAATCATCTCCTTGTGTTTGTAGAACTTACAGCAGCCTGCTTCTTCAAGGAGAGCAGTCTTATGTGCGTATCCTAACATAGTCATGAGGCTGTATCCCATCATTGTTTCCATATCATGTCACATCACCATGGGAGTGACACCCCATCATCTTTGCCCTATAATCTAGTACAGCTGTGGAAGTGACATGCGATCACCTTTTCCATGTCCTGTTGGTTAGAAGCAAGTCACAGGTCCTGCCCACACTCATGGCATGAGCACCAAGGGGCTGGAATCATTGGGGGGGGGGGCAGAGTCCACCCTGGGACTCATCCACTTTGGTCCCCAATATCCCTCCCACATGCTTAATGCATTCACCCCAGCCCTGGTTCTCAAAGTCGTTTCCCATTAGAGTGTCATCTCAAAGTTAGAATGGGAGCAGGTGTGGATAAAGCACTTGGGTGTAATCTATTAAGTACAGCTGCTAGGACTGGATGCCTCTCCAGGTGTGGACGTTTGAAACTAAACAGACATGAATCTGCTCCCCCACCTCCCCTCCCAGCTTATGATGGTGGCCTAGGATAATAGCTGTAGACATTCAAAACAGGGGAAATAAAAGTTAAGAAGGCATCACTGGTCCAAAGCTGTTCTGAAATCCAGCCTGGCAAAGGTTGGGAGTTCCTTGATTAGGTTTTAAGGTTTAGGATTAATCCTCTGTGGCTCGGACTCCACCCACTGGTTCTGCCCTTATTCATCACAAAAGCCTGTGTTTAAGCAAAACAATTTTATCAAGCCAGTAGAATTCAGGGAGTCTGAAAGCCTCCTTTTGTTTTCTGTCATCTCTGCCCCCTTGGTCTGAGCTAGCAGTATTTTCATTGAAACAATTTCTCAAGAACTTTGTAGACCCTTTATGGATTTCACTGTGGTTCAGTCCATCAGAAAAAGCTATATCCATAGATATTTTTTCACGTTTATTTATTTTTGAGAGAGTGCAAGCAGGGGAAGGGGCAGAGAGGGGGACAGAAGATCTGAGGTAGGCTCTGTGCTGACAGACTGATAGCAGCAAGCCTGATGTGGGGCTTGAACTCACTAACTGCAAGATTGTGACCTGACCGAAAGTCAGATGCTCAACCAACTGAGCCACCCAGGTGCCCCTATGTCTATAGATATTTTTAAGATAAACCCTCCTGTACTTTGGCCTCTTGCTAGGATGACTGAGGGACAGTGCCCTTAAGCTCCCTAAAGATTCTCTGGTTTGATTGAGAAGGTCTGTGGGCCATACCCTTAACTTCTCTAAAAAGCCCTTTGTGGGGGCACCGGCGTGGCTCCCATGTGTAAGCATCTGACTCTTGATTTTGGCTCTGGTCATGAACTCAGGTTCATGAGTTAGGGCCCTCCATCTGGCGCTGTCTCTGTCTCTCAAAATAAACGTTAAAAAGTCCTTTGTGTGATTGCATATTCTGACCTTTGATTTTTCTGAGTTTGTAACAGAGTTGTATGGTCACATTTCAGCCTTTTCTGAGAGTTCGTCTCTGCATTTTTGCATCTTTGCTGTCTACAGAATCTCAGAACCTTTTAAGTCCTGAGATCCTGTTTCCTTTTTTTTTTTTTTTTTTTTTTTTTTTTAAGTTCTTTCCTCTTGCATTTCTTCTTGTAAGTATAAAGAAGACATCAGGCAGCACCTTTCACACTTTCCTTGGAAATCTCCTTCAATCTGTCACCAAGTTTATCACTTACAGCTTCTGCTTTCCACATAACTTCAGAAGATGATTTTGCCATACTTTCTGCCACTACATAGCAAGGATACTCCTCCCTCCCATTTCCAGTAATGTTTTTCACTTGCCCTAGTCATCAACATCCTCAAAGTCCAGATTTCTACTAAGAGTCAGTTCATGGCATTTGAGACTTTCTCTACCATATTCCTCAAGGTTCCTCCAACCTCTACTCACTTTGTGGTTACAAAACCCTTATGCTTTTAGAGACTAATTTGTGTCCTTCCAAAATCCACATGTCAAAGTCCTAACTGCCACTGTGACTGCATTTGGAGATGGGGCCTTTCAGGAGGTAATTAAGGGTAAAATGAGGCCATAAGGGTGGGCCCTAATCTAATAAGACTGGTCTCCTTGTAAAGAGAGGAAGAAACCCGGGGGCACTCAGACATAGTGGGAAGGCCACTTGAGAACGTAGACTGTGGCCATCTGCAAGCCAAAGAGAGAGGCTTTAGAATACGCTGCCAACACCTTGCTTTTGGACCTCCAGCTTCCAGAACTGTTAGAAATATGTTTCTGTTGTTTAAGTCACCTCATCTGTGGTTCTTGCATCATGGCAGCCCAAGCAAACTAATACCCAGGTTTTTAGGTATTTGTTAGAGCAGTGCCCCACTTCAAGTACCAAAATCTGTATTAGTTTTGTATTGCAGTGTAACAAGTTCCCATAAACTCAACAGCTTAAAAGGACACATTGATTAATATCCTGACAGTTTTCATAGGTCAGGAGCTGGGCACAGCTTAGCTGGATCCTCTCTCAGGATCTCATAGGACTGAGATCAAAATGTCAGTTGGGCCACCCAGGGGCTCAGTTGGGGAAGTGTCTGCTTCAATTCCAATATAGGTTGTTGGCAGAATTTGTTTCCTTGTGGCTCTGAGGGAATGGAATACTCGGACCACTAAAAAAGAAAAGTCAAGAAAGGGGGTTAATGAACAGGTAACATGCTGTGTGGGTACCTGGGGCTCAGTCCTCCAGGGATGGCCTGAGCATTTGTAGAACACACATTAGAAGTGCCCCAGCAAGGAATCTGAAGCATATCTATGCACCAACTTTAATTCCTCAATGATTGTGTGTTGCTCCCAGGAGTTAATTCCCTGGCAAAACCCAGCCTGACATTTGATCAGGCATTCCTTAGCAGCCAGAGAATGCCTTCAGGTAGAAGGACTCAGGAAATGTTCAGCATGGACAGGAAATGTCTGCAGGTGACCTTCAAGGTGGACTGAGGGCATAAAGGGGCAACACCAATGGCAACTGGTCTCCAACATCAGCTTTCATTTTTTAATCAGATATTTATTGTGTACCTACTTTGTTCTAGGCACTGAAGCTCTAGAGAAAAACAGTGTTTGGTCACTACACAATAGAGTAGGGGAGTCACATTAGTAAAGACAGAATATAATGTTACAGAAGAATATAGAACACTTAGTATATAACAGTAGAATATATAAAAGCTTTTATGAATGCTTTGAGAACAGAATGGCTCTACTTCCCAGAAAATTTAAGGAAGGTATAATCTTGTGTTTTCAAAGAGTACAGTCACGTAGTCATGCCTAAGGGAAGGGTACCCCTAGATTAAGGAAATAACTTTACAAAAAGGAAGTGACGGTGTCTTCCTTAAGAGCCCTCTGGAGCCAGACTTTCCAAAATAATTCTAAAATCTTGGTTGGGCCAATTCCAAATATTTGGCCTTGCACAAGTTCCTCAAATCTGTGTGCTTCTGTTTCCTCGTCTGTTAAAAGTGGATATAATAGCACCACCTCATCAGTTTAATGTGAGGATTTAACAATCTAATTGATTTAAAATATTAGAAGTCTATAAAGTGAAGCAAACTCAATTATCTCAACTAGAGTGTGAGGAGAATTGCCCTTTTTCAGAGGACAACAACGTGTTAAGTTTGTTTTCCCCTCACAGTTAATAAAACAAAGACTTGTGTATATCTTAGTGTTACAGCTAACTCTCTAAGGTACAGAAAAGGTGAGTTCTCAGGTGTTGGTCAGTTGTAACAGCAAAACAACCCATATCTCTTTCACTCATGGGTGCTTTCACGGGTGAATTTCCTCAAGGCGTGTTTCCAGTGATATCTTTCACATAGAACCTGAAGGATGCTGCAGGCCATTCTTTTCTCCATGAAGCAGGAGAACAGATATGGGTGTCCTGGCAGCAGCATCTGACATTGAGAAACCCTGCCTCCCCATCCAGTCAGTTATGGTGTCATTGTTAGACCTATCAGCTTCTGGGCCGCTGTCACCTATCACGTGAAAACCCCAACCCAAGTTCACTTCCTAAAGGCTGCAGGGGTGGGACATGAGCCTTTTTAAAACAGCACCAAAGAGAGATGCAGGTAGAAATAGGTTTCTTCAGAATCTCAGTGTCCTAAAGCTAGATCCCAAATTTGTGGAGCAGGAAGCTGGAGAAGTTAACAAAGTGCAGTAAAACCTTCTCCCAAAATGCCATTCTCTGGTATATTTAACAGAAATTTTTATTCCTAGAAGCATATGTGCTTCTTTGGGAAGTCATTTTTTTTTCTTTTTTTCTTTCTTTCTTTTTTTTTTTTTTTTTTTTTTTGAGAAAGAACATGCACATGCACGCACAGTGGGGGAAGGGCAGAGAGGGAGGGAGAGAGAGAACCCCAAGCAAGCTCTGTGCTGTCAGCATAGAGCCCAATTCGGGGCTTCATCTCACCAACCATGAGACATCATGACCTGAGCTGAAATCAAAAGTCAGACGCTTAACCAACTGAGCCATCCAGAAGCCCCAGGGAATCATTTTTAATAACCTTCTTTAATTTTTTTCAGCATAGGAGAGTAATAGCTATTTACATTAGTAAATACAGAAACTATGGAGAAGGAAGACCTAGTATATCTCCACTGCCCACTGTTTAATTTTGATGCATTTTTTTTTCCATTTAACACACACACACACTCTCTCTCTCTCTCTCTCTCTCTCTCTCTCTCTCTAGGAAGAGCAAGACTGATTGCAATGTCTCTGCAGTTTTTATTAAACTTTTTAACCTACTGCAGCCCTTTCCAAACTTTGTTCACAGCACCCATCACGTGTCAGCAATTTTGTCACAGCGCCCCCTAGGCAAAAAGAAATATCCGTTCCATTTATTAAGCAGTTCAATCCAAACAACGTATTAAGTAACACATATAAATTCGAGATTATAATTTTTTTATGTAATTCCTAAAACACATATGACTTCTTCAACCATGGAACCAGGTTGGATACCACACCTTCATTTCCTGTTCCACATTGATTTTCACACATAACTTACCTTTTTGTCCTGACAACTGCCAAATACGCAGCTTTACATTCAGTGATGTCATCAAAAGACATAGAGGGGAATAAAATGTAGAAATGAATGACCTTTGAGCTGGTGATTTACAAGGAATCTGACAGATTACATATTGCTGTTTTCTTCAAAAATTTAAAATATCCTGTCCCACCCTGTGAGTTCATGGCAGTCAGTCATCTGGGGTATCTTGGCATACAGTTTGGGAACCATGAAACTAACATTATATTTTCTGCAACATTATTTTTAGTGGCACCTTAGGACAGACATATTATGATTTAAAATGTTTCTCTTGTTGGAAATTTATCTTGATTGCTAGTTTGCTTGCTATTGATAAGTTCATTGTCCTCAAAAGGGTAAGAAGTTCCATTTTTCTATGTGAAGGGAGAATTTCTGAACACATAGTTCCTACCCATAGCCAGTTGGTCTGTTAAATTCTCACCTTGCAGAATCAGAGCCCAATTAGCCCAATTAGCTGGTAGCACCTGCAGTCTTGAATGCTTTGATTTTCCCCCTTTCAAATCCTATGATCCTCATGGTTTTGTCAGTGGTTCAGCTTTAGGAACAATGAGCCTATAACAGGAAACATTGTTTAACCCATCAGCTATGCTTCACATTTCCAAGTTAGTGAATAAAAATAAAGCCAAGGAATTGACAAGACTTTGTAAATTTGCAACAACCGGAGAGAACTTAGCCTAGAACCCAGAAAAAAAAAATGCAGACACATAAAAATAATTGTAAAATTCCAAAAGTTCTGACTTTTGATAACTGAGCTCAGAACTGTCTCCTACCCCATCAGTGATTTTGGCTCTGCAAGGAGAGACATCAGTGGGCTACTCAAGCATTTTGTTTCTCTCTTTGGCATAGATTTTTAGACCAGGATTCAGGTTTAGAATTAGCTCTTCACTTAAGAAGACATCCCTTCCCTGTGCTGCATTAACATTCCCTCAGGTCCAAACTGCATCTTCCTGACTTGTAAGGTTGTTATGTGGATGGAGTCAAACAAGAAAGAACTTGAAAATTAAGAGGGTTCTCTGCAAACTGAAGGTGGTAGTGGAGGTGGAGGTGATAACAGAGGTGATTTGTGGTAGTAGAAGTTGGGGGAGGGGACAGTAGAAATAATCCCCCCCTTTTTTTTAAGCCTCAAGAAAGGTTACCTGTAGAAATGAAAGGCCCACAATTATTTTATGTTCAGTTGTCCACAAACCAGTGTGCCTGTAGGGTTATGTGTGCTCCTTCCAGATTTGCAGGGAACAGGTTCACAGTTCAGTTTTCTCTGTAGAATACAAACGCTGGGGTGCAGGGCTGGGGCTAATAGTACTAATTTATTTGGATGGACATGACGTAACCTGAGCCTTACTATGCAGAGATAGGCATTGTTATCCTTGTATTACAGACTGGATAGCTGGGGCTCAAGATCACAAGAGATTTGCCGAAGGTGACACACCTCTCCAGTGGCAGAGCTGGAACATACTTCCACCCAGCCCCTGGGATACCAGCGCCTTTCCAGGCAGCTTTGCCATTTGAGATGGATGGTAGTTGCTGAGGGTAGAGCAGCCTTAATAGTGTATCACAAGATGGGGATGGGAGGGGGAGAAAACAGCCCTTAATTTCAAGAAAACAGGTAACTTGGACGAAACTCTGTTTGCTTTATCTCTACAATATATCCACCCTGTATTAAGCATTGCCGGAAGACCTGTAAACCTCCCTGTAAACATCTTCCGGGTGTTCAGATTCTATTGTTTTCTAATTTCTTTACCCCGACAATACCTTTGTCAGGTATTCAGCATTTATTTGTTCAGCAAGCTAGACTCTCTGCTGGTGCTTGCTGAGATGTGAGATGTGTATGTCCGTGACTAAGATATTGATAACCAGCGGTGGCTGAAATTCTTCTAGGATTGGACCAACTTGAATTTCCCGATGCAATTCTTCTATGCCTTATTTCTTTTTATAGCAAAACTTCTCTATCTCTGCCAAATTCTGAGAGAGATAGAAGTCCCTCTCTAGGGTTGTGATTTTATTTTTTATTTTTGCTTTTTGAGAGCATGCAAGTGGGGGGAGAGGGACAAAGGGAGAAAGAGAATCTTAAGCAGGCTCCACACACAATGCAGATCATGATCTGAGCTGAAATCAAAAGTCAGATGCTCAACTGACTGAGCCACCCAGGTGCCCCTGGGATTGTGACCTATAATGTTTTCCTTGTAATCTTTTTTTCTCTAATGTTGGACCTCAGATGCAGCTTTGAACTAAAAATTTCCTTGACTGTAGACCAGGCATGCTGTCACCCTAGGATGACATTGCTGGGTCATTGGCGTATAAACCCTTAAATTGAGTGAGTACTATAAACCCTAAAATTGAGCGAGTACTGCCAGATGGCTCTCCAGAATGGTGGTACCAGTGCACCCCACCAGTAAAGCACAGGAGCACGCATCTCCTTACACTCTTACCGAGCCTTAGCAATATAAGCCTTTCTAGTGTTTACAGCTCCAAGAAGTGTGTTATTGTAGTTTTTAGTTCTTTTCTCTGATTGCTAATATGTTTGATCGTCTCTTCATGTCACTGTTCACTGTTTAACTACTGAGTCCGCCAATTGCGTATTCAAATGCTTGGCCACTTTTTCTGTTGGTTTCCTGTCTTTCCCGTTGTGTCTGTTACAAGACTTCTTTTTGCATTATTAAGAGTTTGTTTGGTTAAATGACCTCTTGCCTGATACTGATATTTCCAAAATTGATTTTTTTGTTGTTGATGCTTGTCTCATATCTTTGTCTAACACTGTATTTTACTTTGTGCATGGGTAAGCATTTTCTTGCAAACTGCATAGAGTTATTTGGTTTTATGTCGTTTTGTCTTCATGAAATCTGTCATTTATCAGAAGAACTCAGTACATTTATATTTAATATCATGATTTATATATTTGATTTTATTTCTTCAATATTCATGTTTTAATTAGTGTGCACTGTTATTTTCTCCTTTTCCTTGTTCTATTGCCTATTTATTCATGTTGCTTTTCATTTGTTAACTTAGAGTTTGCATTTTTCTATTTCATTAATGGATCTCCCCATTTCTCTGCTTTTGGAATCACATACCTCCCTCCTTATTACATTTTTGAAACAAAATCCCGACTAATTCCCCCAATGACACTCATGGTGTCCCCCTGAAAGATGCTGTATTTTGTCCCTATCTCCCACTCCAATAAAACAAAGTATTTAGAAAACTTTCATCCATTCCCCTTCTTCCTCTTATCCACTCCTTATGGATGCCTTTCTTTCTCTAACACCTCCAAAACTCTCAAATTTTGGTGAACTTATTTTACATTTCCAGCACTAAACTATTATTAGGCTTTCCCTTACATTAATTCAGGATTTTTTATTGAGCAATTTTGCTATACACCATGCCTAGACAGTTGTCTTTATCCATTCAGAATTAATACATAGAGAGACACCTACAGAGATAGAGACACTGGGTGTGTTGCTTAAGTTTTTCCTCTCCTCCTCATGTTTATCTCATCTTGAGGCATGTTCTGGATTAGTGCTATCCAGCAGAACTTTCTGTGATCATGGAGATGTTCCATATATGTGCTTTCCAGTAGAGTAGCCACTCGTAACCTAGAGATAGTAAGCTCTGGAAATCTGGCAAGTATAGCTCAGGAATTAAATTTTTAATTTTAATTCAATTGTAATTAATTTAAATTTAAATTTAAATGGCCATATATGGCTAGTGGCTACCAAATAGAATAAGTTAGATCTAGATAATTTATTGTTGGATAGAATCTTGACTTTAGTATTATCTCTAAAATCAGTATATGAATGTTTTTCTTTCTTTTCTTTTTTTTTTTAAGTTTGTTTGTTTAAGTGATCTCTACATGCATCATGACCCCGAGATTAAGAGTCACTTGCTCTTCCAAATGAGCCAGCCAAGTGCCCCTGTGTTGCTTTTTTAATTCTAACATAAGATCATCTATAGATTTGGTTTGGGTTTTGCTGCTAAGTGAACTACATCTTGGTTGAATATGGGTTTCTCAGGCCTTTTCTCTCAGGTCAGGTTCCCTAGAACCTGAGATGGGATTCTAGCGCAAGTGGATTAATTGAAGGGGAGCTCTCAGGAGGAATCTGTGACAATAAAGGAAGCAGGACGGGACAGAAGGAAGAGCTGGGCAAAGACATGGCATCTGCTAGGGTCCAGCTTCAGCCCAGCCCCACAAGAGCTCTGCAGTGTGAACAACTCACACTCATCTCATCTCAGGGTTATCTCATCTTGGAGTAACAACTCTGACCTTATTCCCACTTACCAATCAGTTGTTGGCTGCAGGCACCCCAAAGAGGGTTATAACCTCCCAGGCTCTGCTGGGTGAGGCTATGAACCCCTTTCCAGAATGTTCCTAGAAAAAATGGGCAGCAAGTTGCTGTTAGCCACCAGCACTCAGCCCCTGGTGAAGGGGATATGGTCAGGTACCCAGTGTCTATTCTATGCTCTGTAAACTTAAGGTTTTTAGCAAATAAGCCCATTGACATTCTCATTGTTTTTCCTTTCCTAGAAGTATGTAAGCTATTCTTAGAGTTAAGGAATTTCAAGGATATGTTGAGATGTATCTTTTTTTTTTTTTAATCAGTCCTGCCTTGAACTCAGTAAACCCTTTTAATGTGCATACTCAGATCTTTCTTTAGCTCAAGGAAATAATCCTCTATTATTTGTTAAATTATGTCCTCCACCAGTTCCTTTTTATTCGTTGGACACTGCTGTTACTTTGCAGATTGTCTCTTTATCTCATGATTCTCATTTCTTTGTGCTTTTGCACAGTTTTTGAGATGTTTCTTCCACTTGTGAGGCTCTGTTTTCAGCAGTTGATCATTCTCTTCTTCAGTCCACACGTTGAATTGTCCAGATGCATCCTTTGTGCCATGCTTGGGTCATTGAAGATGCTCTGGCATGTTGTATGTAACTTGTTATCTGTCTTTCACAGTTGCTCTGTTTTGCTGGATATGAGTTTAATTTGCTGTGAGTGAATATCTCCTCTCTCTGGCTGCTGGATCCCCGTAGTTGGGAATATATATATTTTTACACTCAATCAATCTCTCTCTCTCTCTCTCTCTCTCTCTCTCTCTCTCAGACTCCAGTTCAGTGATTCCCAGGTCTGGCTGTTTTCTTTCCAAGTGGCAGTAGTCCACCATTAGAGGCAGGCAAAGTGAACTAATGGTCAGATGCAGGCAGTCTGAGAAATCCCCACTGAGACACCTAGAGAAAGCCCCTCTCTTCTTCCACAGTCTCTTTGTGCTCCCCCAGCCTCAAGGGCAGAAACTGCATATTTCAGTTTGTATCAGCTCTTTAGAGCCTGACAAAGTCCACCTTCCTCTGGGTCCACATGTTGCTGTGGGCCATGTTCTTCCTGAGATCTCTCCCTGTTTTCCACTCATACACAGCCAGACCTCAGGCTCTCTCCCAGCCCAGGAGAAACAAGCCCACCAGCTTTCTGTATTCAGATGTCCTCAGCACCCAAGTCTTGCTAATGTCCAGCTGCCCACAGTCCCACAGGTCATTTGGTGGAGAGAAATAGCCTGGCACTGAACATGGAGAGGAGGGGAACAGTGTTTGGATCATCATGATTCCAGAATACTCCATGTACCTTCGGCAATCCTTCTGAAGAGTCCTGTATTCAAACAAACCTTCTTCTATTTCAAGTCACTTTGTTTCAACAAATGCTGCCGGGGACCAAGCCCAGTGCTACATGCTGAGAACACAGCAGTGACTAACTCAGGCTTGAATTATTTACTCCAGAGGGGAAATAAGTATTAATGTGGCCTAGAGACATAAGTGTAGTGTGTTTTAAAGAGGCAAATAGAGGGTATGGTGGAATGGCAGTGAGTCCTAGTTCTCATTTCTGCTCTCAGTACCCACACAGGTGTCACCACAAAACCTACTGCCATATTGGCTGTGCTGTAATAGCGTAAGTTTCCTTCTGTTTCCTCCTTGGACAGTGTTTAACAAGTGTGTCCGAAGAAAGGTGGCCAAGATGATGGAGAATCTAGAGTGGAGGCAGTTTGAAAGCTGATAACTCCCATCAAAGACCCAGAGAGGGTGGCACATGATGGCTTTCTTCACTCACTCAGTGGCTGCCCTATAGGCGGGGAATTCAGGATCCTCTAGGAATCCCCTGGGAGGAGGAGGAACCAGAAGAGAGAGCTAAGTGGAAAAAGCACCAAGAGGCCTCAGTACTGCACCCTCTGCTGAGTGGGACTCAGAAGCAGTGTGTATTCCCTAGCAATGGAAGGTGTCATCTGGGAAACGAGTGAGATCTTTATCATTAGGAAGGTTCCCATATTGACCCAACTGCACACATAAAAGGTACCCAGACACAGCAGATGGGGTAGGAGCAAAGCCAGGAGGGACTGGAGTGGAGAAATCTATCTGGGAATTTAGTGTCTGAGAAGGAAGAGTATTGACAGGAGGGGAAAGGGGGTGTCAGATACGAGAACTGAGGCCGCAGTTTGGCGGCTGTGTCTCCTCCAAAGAGAAGTTAGAAAAGAATGGAGTTCGTTGTTCACTTCTCTCTTGTCGTGTCCTGGATCACACCTATGGTCCCTAAGATTGAATACAACCATGAATTTTTTTTCTTCCAAACTTCTTTTTCTGTTTTCCTATCTGGTCTACCAACAGTAAAACAGCAATAAAGAATAGGGCCCTCCTTCCTTATCTCCGCTCAAAACCTTCAGTCCTGAAACATATGCTATGTTATAAATATATTCATTTATCTAAGCTTTGTTTAATCTGCTTGTACATTCCACTTTTAGAAATGTGCCTGTCACCAAGCAGGTGCTCAATAAATATTTGATGACTGAATTGATACATTCCAGCCCATAATAGTTTGTCATATGTATTAACATATGCCTCAGCAATAACACTGGGCAGGGGATCTCAACAAAGAAAACACTGCAGCCGCATGGAATAGAACAGTTTCTCCAATCTGATTATAATGTAGTACTCTGATAACGTTTGGGAGGTACCTGATTTTTTTTAATATATGTACATAAAGTAACGTTAAACTTTATACATTAAGCACTTACCTCCTCTGTTAAAGCTGTATTTGTTTTACCTGCTTTACTCCGGATGGTGGCACCTAGCGTTGTATGTTCCTTAGAGTATGCTGCCATCTACTGGAATTGGGGCCACTTTACAAGCCTACCCATCTTTCTCGTACTTCTAAAAGGTTTATTTTTTGTTATATTAATATTAGCCTCGTTGCAGGTTAAACAGTTGCATAATTTCTTTTGATAGCTTCAACATTTTCTTCCATGGTGTATCTTGAATTTCAGGACACAATTTAGGGTTTAGTTATTTCAGATGATTGACAGTAAAACTTATCTAACTTTTTTATTTTTTGTTTTCCCTGATTTGGTAGAAAAACCAATGAAACAAGAGTCAGGATTGTTGGGTCCTAGACTCATTGCTGCAAATTGAGTAAATCGCAACCTCTTCATTGCTCAATTAAAGCTTTAACTGTGTCCGCTGTTTCTCAAGGCAGCCCATGGCAGCCCATCAGCCAACCACATGGAAAAGATGGAAAAGTCACCAGGGAAGAATTACTTCAACTACAAATTCCCAGAGCTCAGTCCCCAGAGTTCTCAAAGAACCACTAAACTAACACGTTTCCTTCCCTGGATTCCAGCTTTAAATTCTGGCTTTGTCAAGAAAAGGGAAAAAAAAAAAAAAAAAAAAAAAAAAAAGCAAAGGTGCCACCTAGTGGCCCTGAAGAGTTTGTACAGCCTCACACTCCGAATTAACTGGATACAGCAGTGGCTGGGTGGCACCTTGCAGCCTTTTATGTTGTTACATCAGATATAGACATATTGAAACTTTAACTTGTCAGTGTTTCCACTTACAAAGGCAATTGAATTTGCATTTAATTAGGGAAGCCAGTGCTGTACTGAGATAAGCAAATGTTATCCCATCAACTCACTTGGAATAATTGGTATGATCTCTCTTTTTGATTTATGAGTTGGCCTTTTTCTGAACTCAGTTGTGCCTCCCAGCCTTGCTGTGCCTGAATCACACACAACTGCCCTAGTCCAGCGTTTTGCAGTTACCTCTATTTTTACACAACTCCAGGAAGACCAAAGTGAAGGATTGAAAAGACGGGACCTCGCAGAGGAAAATCGCAATTTCTAACTCCCCATTTTTTTTTTTTTTTATGTTTATTTTTGAGAGAAAGAGAGCATGGGGAGGGGAGGGGGGCAGAGGATCCAAAGTGGGCTTTGTGCTAACAGCAGAGAGTCCGATGTGGGGCTCAAACTCATGAACAAACCATGAGATCATGACCTGAGCCGAAGTCAGATGCTTAACCAACTGAGCCGCCCAGGTGCCCCTAACTCCCATTCTTACTGGCAATGAGCAACAGACTGCTCAGAAATTCAACAGTGTTTTACCTCCACCTCCCACCCACCCCAGATTTCTATCCTTAGGTTCTTTCTGCCCACAGAAAGCTAAGGTTTTCAGACTCCTAAGGAAGGAGACCTGCTTTTCATGCACCCCAGCCAATCACTGTCTTGTGTCCCAGAGCCTAGCTTTCCACGGTGCAGGTCACAGGCCAGCAGCTTCCACATCCCTGGCTAATTAGATGCAGACTCTCAGGGCCACCCCAGACCTGCTGAATCAGAATCTGTGTTTGAACAAGATGTCCAAGCGATGCATGTGCAGGTTAAAGCTTAAGCATCATCGCAGAGGGCACAGTGGTTTTAGCCAGAGAGAACTCAGATTCCCTTCCCAACATGCTGCTTCCCTTGCTGTGTTCACAGGAACATAAACGGGTCTGGAAGGATGAGCATCCGGCAATCCAATCTGGCTTTGGCATCAGAATCTGCCATTTACTGCCCATAATATTTGTGCTAGTCCCTTAATCCCACTCTGCCTCCCACTGTAATGTGGGAGCTCTGGTGCATGCATACTTCAAAAGATATTGGGGCCTGACCTGTGTAAGGTGCCAGCATGGTGCTTGCCTCAGTTTGTCCTTGATAAATACACATTTCTTTCCCTACCTACCCACCCCTGCTTCAGGTGAAGTTATAGTTGAATATACTTTCAGCATTGCTTGCATGGTGAGTGAGCCAGCCATGTAAGGGAGCATCTTGGTTGGCCCAGCCAACCTTGCAACCACTGACTGCAATGACAGGCAACTGCCTAGCCCCTCCCACCCCTCCTCCCCCTGCCAAATTCCTGACCCACATGATTATAAGCAAAATAAAGCAGTTGTTTTTATGCGACAGTAATTGGAACACACTTTGTTTTTTTTTTCACTTGTTTAACAGAGGACCTATGCTAGGAGTCAACACTATAACTTACTGGCTGAATCTCACCTGCCATCCATTTGGCGGGAGTGTGTGTGTGGGGGGGTGTTGTTGTCATTGTTTAATAGAATAGACTTTTTTTTTTTTTTTAGCATTTTTAGGTTCACAGCAAACCTGAGAAGAAGGAACAGAGATTTCTCTACATCCTGCTCCCCTTACATACACGCAGTCTCCCCAACTATCAGCATCCCCCACCAGAGTGGTACCTTTGTTCCCATCCATAAACCTGCACTGACACACTGTCACCACCCGAAATCCATAGTTTACATTAGGTCCACACTTGGTGTTGTAGATTCTGTGGATTTTGACAAACGTACAGTGACATGCATCCATCATTTCTGTATCCTCTAGGATAGTTTCACCTCCCTAAAATTCTCTCTGTTCTACCTCTTCCTTCTCTCCTCTTCCCCAACCTCTGGCAACCACTGACCCTTTTAGTCCTTCCAGAATGTCACATAGTTGGAATAGTATGTAGCCTTTTCAAACTACCTCCTTTCATCAGTAATGTGCATTTACAGTTCCTCTGTAATGGTTTGATAGCTCATTTCTTTTTGGGACTGAGTAATACTCCATTGCTGACACATACCTGTTTATCCACTCACCTAATGAAGTCCATCCTTGTTGATTCCAAGTTTTGGTAATTGTAGAATCAAAGCAGCTATAAATACTCACGTGCACATTTCGTGTAGACATACGTTTTCAACTCGTTTGGGTAAATATTAAAGAGTGCAGTTGCTGGGTCACATAAAAGTATGTTTAGTTGTGGCGCCTGGGTGGCTCAGTCAGTTAAGCGTCTGACTTCAGCTCAGGTCACGATCTCGCGGTCCGTGAGTTCGAGCCCCGCGTCGGGCTCTGGGCTGATGGCTCAGAGCCTGGAGCCTGCTTCTGATTCTGTGTCTCCCTCTCTCTCTGCCCCTCCCCCGTTCATGCTCTGTCTCTCTCTGTCTCAAAAATAAATAAACGTTAAAAAAAATTTATAAAAAAGTATGTTTAGTTCTGTAGGAAACCCACCCAACTGTCTTTCAGAGTAGCTGTACTATCTAGCATTCCCACCGGAGATGAATGAGAGAGTCCTTGTTGCTCTATATCCTCACCAGTATTTGGTGATGTCAGTGTTTTGGACTTTTTTTTTTTTTTTTCATTCTCATAGGTGCATATCTCATTGTTTAATTTGCAATTCCCTAATATGTGATATTACTCATCTTTTCATATGCTTCTTTGCTATCTGTCTATAGGTATCTTCTTTGCTAAGGTGTCTCTTAAGATCTGTGACCCATTTTTTAATTGGGTTGTTTTCTTGGTGAATTTTAAGAGGGTGTTTTTGTGTGTGTGTGTGTATGTTTTAGCTAACAGTTCTTTATCAGATGTGTCTTTGCCAATATTTTCTCCTGTTCTGTGGCTTGTCTTCTCATTCTCTTGACAGTGTCTTTCATAGAGCAGAGGTTTTTAATTTTAACAAAGTCCAGCTTATCGATTATTTCTTTCATCAGTAGTGCCTTTGGTGTTGTGTCTAAAAGTCATCTTCACACTCACGGTCACCTAAGGTTTCCTTATTTACCTTCTAGGAATTTCATGGTTTTGCATTTTACGTTTAGGTCTGTGATACCTTTTGAATTAATTTTTGTGAAGAGGGTAAGGTCTATGTCTAGATTCTTTTTTTTTTTTTTTTTGGCATATGCCTATCCAATTATTTCAGCACTACTTGCTGACGTGACTGTCTTTGCTTTATTATATTGTCTTGTTAAAGATCAGCTGACTGTATTTGTAGGCGCCTATTTCTGGGATCTCTATTCTGTTCCATTGATGTATTTATCAGTTATTTTGCCAACACTCCACTGATTTGATTACTGTAGCTTTACAATAAGTCTTGAAGTTGGGCATTGCCAGCCCTCCGACTTTGTTCTCCTCCTGCAAATTGTATTGACTAGTCTGGTTTTTGTCTCTCCATATAAACTTTAGAAGCAATTTGTCAATATCCACAAAATAACTTGCTGGGGTAATTTTGTTTGGGATGAATCTATAGATAAAGTTGGGAAGAATTGTCATCTTGACTATTGAGTTTTCCCACCCATGAACATGGAATGTTTCTCCATTTGTTCTTTTTTTTTTTAAATCAGTTTTCCTCCTATAGATCTAGTGCATATTTGGTTAGATTTACACCTAAGTATTTCACATTACAGGATGCCAGTGTAAATGACATTGTATTTTTAACCTTAAATTCCACTTGTCTATTGCTGACATATAGGGAAGTGACTGACTTTGGTTTATCAACCTTATATCCTGCAACTTTACTGCAATCACTTATTCCAGGAGTTTTTTTTTTTTTATTGTTGATTCTTTTGGATTTTCTGCATAAATGATCATGTCATGTGTGAAGAAGGACAGTTTTATTTCTTCCTTCCCAATCAGTGTACCTGTTATTTCCTTTTCTTAGCTGGGAACTTCCGGTAAGATATTGAGCAGGAGTGAGGCACCTGGTGGCTCAGTCACTTCAGTGTCCAACTCTTGATTTCATCTCAGGTCATGATCTCACAGTTCATGAGCTCAAGCCCCACATCAGGCTTTGCACTGATGTGGAGCATGCTTGAGATTCTCCTCCTCTATATTGGCCCCTCCCCTCCTAGTGTGTGTTCTCTCGCTCACTCTTTCTCTCGAAATAAATACATAAACATTAAAAAAAGGTATTGATGGGGCGCCTGGGTGGCGCAGTCGGTTAAGCGTCCGACTTCAGCCAGGTCGCGATCTCGCGGTCCGTGAGTTCGAGCCCCGCGTCAGGCTCTGGGCTGATGGCTCGGAGCCTGGAGCCTGTTTCCGATTCTGTGTCTCCTTCTCTCTCTGCCCCTCCCCCGTTCATGCTCTGTCTCTCTCTGTCCCAAAAATAAATAAAAAACGTTTAAAAAAAAAATAAAAAAATAAAAAAATAAAAAAAGGTATTGAACAGGAGTATTAAGAAGGAACATCCTTGCCTTCTTTCTGATCTCAGCAGAAAAGCTTTTATTTTCTCACTATTAAGTAAGAAGTTCGCTTTAGATTTTCTGTAGACCTTCTTTATCATGTTGAGGAAGTTCCCCATATTCCTAGTTTGCTGAGAGTTTTTATTATGAACAGAGGTTAGATCTTGCCAAATTCTTTTTCTGCATCTGTTGATGTGATCATGGGATTTTTCTTCTCTAACTTGTTGATGTGATGGATTACAGTAATTGATCTTTGAATGTTGAACCAGCCTCGCATACTTGGGATAAACTTGTGGTCATGGTGTATAATTCTTTTTATACACTGTTGGATTCCGTTTGCTAATATATTCTTGAGGATTTTTGCATCTATGCTCATGAGAGATAGTGATATATGGTTTTATTTCCCTATGATATCATTGTCTGTTTTTCAGTATTAGAGCAATACCAGTCTCATAGAATGAGTCAGGAAGTATTCTCTTTGCTTCTGTTATCCAGAAAAGATTGTAAAGAGTTGATATTATTCCTTCCTTAAATTTTGGGCTTTGGAAAGAAAACAAAACTCCAGAATTTGGGCTCTGCTACACAATCAGTTTGCTTGAGGGCAAGCCTTGTTAAGAAGAATGCTCTGGCATATTTCAGAATGGCTCCTGTCCCCCCACCTCCTGCTGGAAGCACCAGGGCGTTTTTCTCTTATTCACTGTGAGAGCCAGACTGAGTTCCTAGAGGTGAAACACAAAAGTGGGGAGCCCCCACCTATGGCTGGGTCCTCATGAAGTTTTTAACTCTCAGACTTCTCTTATCCTGAGCCTCCAGGAATTTGTCAAGTGCAGGTCTTGCTGGTTTGGCAGAGGTTTCTGCTGTGGTAAGTTGTGATTCTCTGTATCTGCCTGTTTTTACAACTTTGGGGCAGCAGTCTGCCATGGGACCTCGCTTCTCTGACAGAGCTAAGAAGAGTTGTTGATTTTTCAGCTTGTTCTGCTTTTTACTTGTTATTAGGATGGAGTGGCCACTTCCAAGTTTCTTACATGCTAGGCCAGAAACTGGAAGTCTGGTTTTTGTAAACAAAGTTTTGTTGGAACATAACCTCACTTGCTCATTTACATATGCTCTGTGGCTAAGGGCCATTGTTGAGGAATTGCCACAAAGACTATATGGCCCACAAAGCCAAAATACTTAACCATTTGGGACATTTACAGAAAAAGTTTGCTGACCGCTATTCTAGGTGATGGGGATCGAATGGTATGTAAAATAAAGTTCCTAGTTTTGTGGGGTTTATATTTTAGTGAGGGACAGATGGTAAGTGCCAAGAGGAAAAATAAAGCAAAGAATGGGACAGAAAGTGACAGGGAGAGTAATAGGCAGGGTGGTATAAGGTGACATTTCAGTGGAGATGGGAATGGGGTGAAGACACAGGTCTGACACTAGCTGGGAAATGTGGTTTCCAGGCAGGGTGACAGGTTAGTTAAGGTGGGGTGTGCTCAGAGAGGCAGCTGGCCTGCAGCACAGTGAGATGCCAGGAGCTGAGGGCAGGGAGGCCATCAGAGCCCAGAGGTTGGGCCTCAGTGACAACTTTGGATTTGGATGTTCACTGTTCTTTGTGCTTCAGGGTTGTTTTTAAAATTTTTTTAATGTTTATTTTGGGGAGAGACAGAGACAGAGACAGAGAGTGAGTGGGAGGGAGCAGAGAGAGAGGGAGACACAGAGTCCAAAGCAGGCTCCAGGCTCTAAGCTGTGAGCACAGAGCCCAATGGGGGCTCGAACTCACGAACCACGAGATCATGACCTGAGCAGAAGTCAAACGCTTAGCTTAACCGACTGAGCCAGAGTTTAATTAACACATACCACTGAGAGGCATTTTCCATAATGGACCAGACAGCTTTTGCCTGAGGAGTTGGTTGAGGGATGGGGCATAGCAGAATGACATTGTTCACACTTGTTTAAAGAATTTGCAGAGAACAGGGCTGTCTCAGATGGGGTTGCCTGGAAGGAGACCTTAAGGCAAAGATTTCTTATGAAAAGGATTTTCCAAGAAAGTGCTCCCAGGAAAAAGTGGTAAGAGGGTGAAAGAAACAGGCAGAGAGAAGGAAGAAAGGAGCCCTGCATCAGGCAGTTAATGGCAAATTCCCAGCCTCAGCCCAATCCCATGGGGAGTTCTGGAGCATAGATCACTCCTCACAGTTTATTCCCACTTGAGGCAAGGAGCTGGGCTTCAGGATCCCACAACAAGCAGGCTGCCTGAGGACCACACTATGAACAGGGTAGAACGCCCAGGGTGGAACGCCCAGGCTCCACTGGTGTCTGTCTATGCAGGCAGAGCAGCCCCAGCAGTGCTGGAGCAGTCCTTCAAAGATAACTTACAGGAATTGGCCGTTAGCAATAAGCAAAGCACACAGGAGCCAGGGAAGGGACACATGGGAACAGTAAAAGAGATCCACACAGATCCAAGAGATTATCTATCAACAGCATCTGCTATGAAGACCAAAGTGGAATGTACAAAAAGAAAGAAGAAATACCTTAGGGTGTTGTAAGTATGCCAGCACCTTATAAATATAATTTATTTGTAATTCAAATATCAGGCTGTATTACATTCATTTAGATATAGGAAACATGATTCTAAGGAAGAATGCTGCAGACATACTGCACCACGCCAGCTGGCTCTCTGGTCAGGGAATGGCCCAACAGCACCACCACCCTGCCCCCACGCCCAGCAATTTTGTTTGAGAAAGCCAGAAAATACAGCAGAGATAACTTACAGCACAGAACCTGTCTGCTAAGCCATCTTCAAAGTGTACCTGGGGCAGCATATGAGGGAAGTGTTTAATAATAGTTTGACTATCTTGGAGGCACACACTAATTCTTGCATTCCTTTGATAATCTCTGTAGTGGCCTGTCTGGTTCTGAATAGACCCAATGCAAAAACAGTGGTTGGCTTCGTTAGCCCAGCGTACACAGTAAGTCTTGGGTACAGTAATTTCAGCCTTACAACCAAGATACGTTACTAAGGTGCCAGTTGTATGGAAACCAATTTGACAATAAATTTCATATTAAAAAAAATTAATGTTAAAAAATATTTTTAAAAAAGCACCTTAAATAGCTGCAGTTGCTTTTATCTATTTCCAACACCAGGGGGCAGCCTTCAGTCTTCTTGAAATCTGGTGTGTGGTCCTTACAAAACAATACCTAGGTCTAATTTAAAACAAACAAAAAACCTACTGTGTTTGTCTACCTCAGGAGAAAATCACCATTCTGCATTTTACTTCTTCCACTGTCACTTGCTGATTACAAACCGTCTGTGGGTGGGCTTTGAAAGTGTTATTATCCATCCATCCTATCGGTGTTTCTATTTCATTGGGGAGAATTTTTGAGGATTCATTTGAATTTTAAACATGAAGATGTTGCTCCCTGTGTTAAAGATCCAACAGTTAAGATATGGGCCACAGTTTTCAAAACCTTAGAATCGAAAATCTGCCCAAATTAGCCATTTTTAATGTGTTCTTGTTTTGCCACTATAAAATCTTTCATTAAAGCATGTGCAGGGGCCGAATGCACAAAAGCCCTGATATCTATACCTCTAATGGTTTTGACTGCTGATGGCTGAGCATCGGTCTCAGAGCTCAAGATTATAAATTCATTTGCCCGGTACAATCCCTCACCATAAACACCCACCCCGTGGGAGGAAAGGAATGGTTTGCCTGCTCAGTCCCTGTTGGTGTCTTTGCCTGGAAAATACCAAGGTTTTCATGCTTCTGCTTTGCTTGCAGTTTGGATGTACGGGCACCTGCATAGGATTAAACTGTGGTGGCTCTGGAGGTGATGCCCCACCCCAGTTGCTTAGGGCCACACAAATGGACTCCAACTGTGGGTAACCTCTTCATTTGGCTCGTTCAGTGGGTAACCTCATCAGGTTTGGCCTGAAGACTGACGAGTCAGCTGGCAAATGAGAGCCACCAGCCTAGGCCAGGGGAAGCGATGGCAGGCATCTTTTCACTCCTGGAGAGACTACAAACTGTATGTAATCCACTGCCTCCCATGCACCACTCCCCACCCCTCCCCCGGACCCCCACCCCTATCGTCAGGAGGTTGCCAGTATCCTGTTACACAAAGCCTAGTGTCTGGCTACAGAGACAAGCCTTTCTCCCATCCTGGGGAAGGGACAGAGTTGATACTTTCAAATAATGGGAGTCACTCAGTGAAGAGGAATCATTCCTTTCTGAAACGTGCAGCAGCTTTGCTTTATCCGTCATTGCACCGAATATCCGCCATTACTAGAGTTTTCCCTTTCTCCTCTTTTATTCTTGTGTTGGTTACCAGTGGCATCAGACGAAGGAGCAGCAGCTGGACAGTTTAATTTATTAGAGTTGTCAGGACCACTCTCCCACCGGTAATAGAACACAGTGGAGGTGGGCTTGTCCAGCAAAGCAGATTTAATCTCAATGATTCAAAAGTGTTTCAGCAGCTTCCTAGAAATTAATTCACTTTAGACTTCCCCCTATGCATCTTGTTTTCATCATTTGGGAATATGTACACATTGTACACACATTTCTCTTAAAAAAATACCCTGTCAGGTTTCGCAGAGAAGATATTTGGTATTTACAATATTTGTCTTCTGGTTTTGAAGATGATACTGAAAATCAAATAGAAAGACATTGCTTGGGATCCAGGGGTATCTGAACACCTTGTCCCACATAGAAAACACTGAGGCTTAATGGTCAGTTCAGATCCATCCCAGGATCTTCCACCTCATATTCTTGGACTACTTGCCTGTCCTCTGAGCTTCACGCCTTGATTGCCCCACTGAAACTAGCTGTGTGAGTTTGACTGAGTCTCTTAACCCTCTCCACACCTCAGTTTCCTCATGTCCTATGTGGGTGATAATTCTGCCAACCTTATAGGGTTACTGAGTGGATTAGATTTGAAAGTCTATATAAAGCCTTTAACACAACTCGCAGGAGACAAAGCATGATTTTAATGTTAGCAATGGGACTGTGCTAAGAGGTGGTATCTGTAGCCAGGTGGGTTCAGACACACAGCTTTCTACTTCCTGGCTCAGGCCTCAGTTTCCACATCTGTAAAGTGGGGATTAATGCTAGGACAGACCTCATGGAGTTGTTATGAAGATGAAATACACAGAGAAAAACAGAACTTCAGACGGTATGTAGCACATCAAAAGCACCATAATGTGATCCATAGATCTAGAAAAACAACTTGAATCCAGAAGCTGTTTGGAAACAGGAAGCTGCAGTCATTGAGTGTGGATCCAGACAGTTTGGACTGACTCATCTGTAGGATGTGCATTAGCTTGGCCAAGAAGAACAATGTGAAAACACAGTCCTGAATTTTCCCTTGGGGCAGAAGCCCTGTGTGAGTTGGACACCAGCCAGGGAGAGGCCAAAACCCTTAGGTGCCAGGATGTGCTGATTCTCTGATGAAAGTAGGGCAGAGCTTGAAGCCTTTGGGGAATGAGGAGGCATAAGTAGAAGAGAGTCTCAGAAATAGGGGGAAAAGACAGATAAGGTGGAGTTGACAGAGATTGAGAAGATGGATCACTCCCTCCTCCCCCCACTCCCCCACCCCCAGGTAAAGCTGCCTGCTGCTAATGGGTACTCCCTCTCGGTCATGAAGCACTTCCCGCGAGAGGCCAAAGGTTGCATTGTTCCCTGAGAGCTCCCTTTACCCAGAAAGCCATTGTGTCATTGCACAGGTAGCTCGTAGGCAATTTGGATGCTTTTTGTCTAGAGACATCTACGATCTTTCAACTCCAGGCCACCGAACCTACCAACTTGCTGTGCTCTGCGATGCTTCTGTGTCAGACTAGTCCCACCCAGCTTCCTGGGTTCTGTGCCAAGACAAAATGGGGCAAAATCAATCAACTTGGCTTTCGCATCAAAGCCACCTCTGTCTCAACCATCTGTGACTCAGAGGAATAGGAACGAAAATGCATGACTGATGACGCATGTTATTTTTGTTTTGTTTGTTGCCTTCTGTGTTTTGTGTTTTGTGTTGTTTTCTGGTTAAAGAGTAGAGTAAGCAAATGGATATTTTTGCCTGCAAACACTCCATGACATATACATTCAGGCAAGATGAAGAATTGGAATCTTGGATTCAGTTCAGATTATTCCCTAAGAGGAAACCCAAGTTTGCTTGACAAAGAGAGTCTTTTCTGCATTTTGCTCAGATGCTGTTGTCATGTTTGACTGATTTGGAGCAGCTCTGCATCTCAGCTCTGTGAAATGTTGCATGTACACCAAGCTTTTTACTAGCTACTAGTCTAGCAGGAAAGTCCTACAGTACAAAACAGTAACAATAGAACGAACTGCAAAAGGAACTTTAGATTCTTAAGACCTGAGTGCCAGATCAGCCTGAAGCTCTGTCCATAAAGATGACTAATGCATGGCAGGTGGGCATCTGTACTAGTCTTATCCCAGACACCAGAAGGCTCTGCTTCCCCTGAATACAGATGGGCTAGCCATGGCAGTGGTGTTCCCTAGATTGTATATTAGAGAAGTTACAAGCAACAGCTATGAATTCAGACATTCTTGGAATTTAATCCTCACTTCACAACTTTATTAGTCAAGTCTGGTTATAAAAATGTTGTATAACAAACAACCCAAAAGGTAATGGCTGATAACAGCAAATATTTTTCTTGCTCACGGGTGTGTGCAGGTTGGTGGGGTCACTCTACTTCAAGTTTCAGTGCAGCTGATTCTTGTTTTAGGTTTGGTTCAAGTTTACTCTGGATGCCTCTTGGCATGATTCTTGGATAAGCAACTACCCAGATTAGGTTTTTCTCAGGGAAGGTGGCAAGAACTCAAGGAACCAAACTAAACCAGGCAAGCACATAAAAGCCTCTGCTCGTGTCCATTCACTAACGTTCCAATGGCCAAGGTAAGACACATGGCCCAGCCCAAAGTCGATGGATCAGGAATGTATACTGCACATACTCCACTTGGGTGGAGCTAAAAAGGCACATGCAAAGGGTGTGGTATAAATCATTACAGGGAGGAGGCGAAGAGTTGAAATAATACTTCAGTCTACTATGACCATTTACAAGCTATAGACCTTGAAAATCATGTAAGTTTTCTCATTTGTAAAGTGAGGCTTAATTTACATTTTCCTCCCAGGGCTGTTGGAAAGATTAAAACCAAGAGATAGATGGGGCACCTGGGTGGCTCAATGTGTTGAGACTCCGACTTTGGCTCAGGTCATGGTCTCGTGGTTCATGAGTTCGAGCCCTGCATTGGGCTCTGTTCTGACATCTCAGACCCTGGAGCCTGCTTCAGATTCTGTGTCTCCCTCTCTCTCTGTCCCTCCCCTGCTTGCACTCTGTCTCTCTCTCTCTCAAAAATAAATAAACACTAAAAAGAAAAAAAAAACAAGAGATAGAGAGTAGCACATAGTGAGAGATCAAAAAAAAAAGTAACTTAGGGCGCCTGGGTGGCTCAGTCAGTTGAGCATCTGACTCTTGATTTTGACTCAGGTCATGATCCCAGGGTCATGGGATTGAGCCCCACGTTGGGCCCTGCACTGAGCATGGAGTCTGCTTAAGATTCTCTTTCTCCTTCTGCTCCCCTCCCCTACTTGCTCTCTCTCAAAAAAATAAATATTTAAAAAATAAAAAATAAAGGGTAACTTAATGAATCCACACTTTCCATTTTGGACCCTTTTCCTCTCCTGATGTCCTCCCTCTGCCATCACACCAGCAACACCTCCTTCCCCTAATTCCTAAATGCTCCTGCTATGCCTTCTCTCACACTCAGAACCAATCCAAATTATTATACTTGCACATGAGGTTAGAGTATGTCTTTGCAGACTCTCCCTTGTATTTAGCCTGCGGGAAAGATAGACTGCAATCCAGATATTAGCTTTGTGATTATGAAGCCCCATTTACTAATGAGACCTCTGACAATATGCACCACCACCTCGCCTTGCAGCTTAAATATGAGGGAGAGCTCTGCAAAGCTGATATTGACCCAGCCTGCTGGTAGGAGGAATCACTTGCACACACTCATCATCAGCCAGCACTGGATCAGAGTGAGACTGCTGACTGAAGTTCTGGGTCCTTGCCCCGTGTAAGTAGCAGGATGCACAAGCCATACAGACAGAAAGACTGTCCAGAAAAAGGAGGAGAAGGGTCCTCAAGCCAGGCATGTGCCCTTACCCTTCTCCAATCTCCCCCATCAGATAAGTCATATCCAGACAAGTGAGTGGGGGAGGCAAGAGAGAACAAAAGCATCATTCCAATGGAAGACCCTCCATGGAAACATGAGGACAAGGAAGAAGTGGTTTCCCCAACAACCTGTTTTGCAAATGAGGAAGGTTAATCCCTTGCTGGGAGCTTTCTAGCCAATGGAGAAATCCATAGGGTTAGAGTCATTGACATGAACTAATACCAATAAAAGATCAGCCATCTGTTATCACAAATATGGTTGTATATAACAAAGCACTCTGAAGCTAAAGAACTTAAAACACAAAACTACCAAAAAAATTGCTGAAAGAAATTAAAAACATAAATAAATGGAAAGACATCTGTGTTGGTGGACTGAAGTACTGTTAAGATGGCAGTAATTCTCAAAGCTATCTACAGGTCCAGAACACTCCCCATCAAAATCTCAACGGCACTTTTTTGTAGAAATAGACAAAACTGCATCCTAAAATTCATGTGGAGTCTCAGGGGACCCCGAATAGCCAAAAGATTCTTCAAAACAACAAAGTCGGAGGACTCACATGTTCTGTTCTCAAAACTTACTACAAAACAACATTAAAAAACCAAAGCCAGCTGTATGGTGATGGCATAATGATAAATGTCTAGACCAGTGGAACAGAATGTAGAGCCGAAGAACATACCCTCACATATATCACATTCAAATGATTTTTGAAGGGGTGCCAAGACCATACATTGGAGAAAGGACAAAATTTTCCACAAATGGTGTTGGAAGAGCTGGATATCCACATACAGAAGAATGAGGTTTGATCCTTACCTTGTACTACATACAGAAATTAACTCAAAGTGAATCGAAGACGTAACCATAAGAGCTAAACAAAACAAAACTATAAAACACTTGGAAGAAAACATAGAAAAACTTCATGACATGGATTTAGTAATGATTTATTGGATATGACACCAAAAGCATAGGCATCAAAAGAAAAAAAAATCAGTGAATTGGACGTTGTCACAATTTAAAACTTTGTGCATTAAAAGACTATCAAAAAAGTGAAAACACAAGCCAGAATATAGGAGAAGATATTTGCAAATCAAATGTCTAATAAGGTATTAACATCCAGAATATATAAAGAACTTCCACAGCTCAGAAACAAACAACTAAACTGAATAGTGGGCAAAGGACTTGAGTAGACATTCTCCAAGGAAGATATACAAATGGCCAATAAGTGCTTGGAAAAAAAATGCTCAATATCACTGGTCCCTGGGGAAATGCAAATTAAAAATCACAGTGAGATACTCCTACATACTCATTAGATATATATTAAGTATATATATGTGTAGATAGCTAGATAAATATTTTTCTATGGAAAATAAGTATTTCAAGGATATGGAGAAATTGGAACCTTCATGCCTTGCTGGTGGGAATGCAAGATGGTGCACTGTGGGAAACAATTAGGTGGTTTCTCGCGAGTTAAACATAAGACTTACCATACAATCCAACAATTCTACTTATCAGTATTACCCAAAAGAATTGACAGCAGTGACTCAAATAGGGGCGCCTGGGTGGCTCAGTCGGTTAAGCATCCGACTTCAGCTCAGGTCATGATCTCACGGTTCGTGGGTCCGAGCCCTGTGTCAGGCTCTTTGCTGACAGCTCAGAGCCTGGAGCCTGCTTCAGATTCTGTGTTTCCCTCTTTCTCTGCCCCTCCCCTGCTTATACTCTGTCTCTCAAAACTGAATAAATGTTAAAGCAGGGACTCAAATAGATACTTGTCCACCAGTGTTAACAGCAGCATTATTCATAATAGCCAACAGGTGATGGATAAACAAAATGTGGTGTATACATGGAATATTATTCAGCCTTAAAAAAGGAAGTAAGTTCTGACACAGGCTACAACGTGGATGAGCCTTGAAAACACGCTGGGTGAAATAAGCCAGACACAAAAGGACATATATTGTATGATCCCACTTATATGAGGGACCAGGAATAGGCAAGTCCATAGACACAGAAAGTAGATTAGAAGTTACCAGGACCTGGGTGGGGGAGGGGGCGGTATTTTTTAACAGGTACAGTTTCTGTTTGGGATGATGAAAAAAGTTCTGGAAATGCATGGTGATGATGGTTGCACAGCAGTTTGTACCCAATGCCACTGCATTATACACACTCTCACATAGTTAAAAGGTAAATTTATGTTCTGTTTTATCACAGTATTTTTTTTAAAGAGCTTAAAACAATAAGCATTTGTCTCTCACAATTCTGCAAGTTGGCAATTTGGCTGTGCTCAGCTGGCAGTTCTTCTAGTCTTGTCTGGGCTCACTCATGGGTCTACAGTCAGCTGCTGAGGGGGCTGGGGGCTGCCTGGGCTAGGATGGCTTCAGCTGGGATCACTTGTCTCTGCTCCTCAAGTCTCTCATCATTCCCCTAAGCTAGCTCAGGCAGCTGGGCAGGGTCCAGAACTGCCCAGTCTCTAGAAACGGTAGGCTGGAATAGGTACAGCCTCACTTCGGCTGCATTGTGTTGGCCAGAGCAAGTCATGTGGTCAAAGCCAGTGTCAGAGGGAACTGAAACGGCCCCGATCTCCTGATGGGAGGAGGTGCAGAGTTTCACCGCAGATGACCTGGATACAGACAGGAGAGGAAAACTGGCAACTTTTTTGCATCAACATACCACAGTTTGACATTGTTAATAGAGAACTCTGTCTCAGGACACCAAATGGTTTATGTTAAGATAGGCTCGTGTATCTAATCTAGAAGTTGTTTACAGGAGCGGGGCAGTGCTGGTTCTAGAGATTTAAAAGTATAGGAAAAGTATACACAAACTCCTCTTAGTGCCCAGAATATTCTCTCAGGCATTGAGTACTTCTCAGATTATTTTTCCAATCAAGCCAGCTACTTGGCAGATTTAGTGCTCTGTGGGAGCTGTAACTTTTCAGAGAAGCTGAGACATGGAGAGAGTCTTCAAGACAATAGAATTTTGGAGGCTCAAGGGACCCAGGCAGATCATATCAGTAGGGACGGGAACCATAGACCTAGCAAGGGAAAGGGGTTTGATGAAGCCTTCAGAGTTGCCAACAACAAAACTTGGACTAGATCCCAGATTGATGAACTCACAATCCAGTGCTCTATGATCTAGTGATCCCCTTGAAGTATGCAAACCCCAGCTCAACCACCCAAGGAACTTGATTTTATTCTTTGGGACCTTTCAATTAAAGGGTGCTCTGCAGACCAGCAGCCTTACCTGAGAGCTTATTAGAAATTCAGCATCTTGGGACACCTGGGTTGCTCAGTCGGTTAAGCATCTGACTCTGGATTTCGGCTCAGGTCATGATCTCATTGAGCCCTGCATCAGCACAGAGCCTGCTTAGAATTCTCTCTCTCCCTCTCTCTGCCCCTCCTCTGCTTCATGCGCATGTGCTTGCAGTCTCTCTCTCTCTCCATAAACATTTAACTTAAAAAAGAAAAAGAAAAATTCAGAGTACTGTGCCCCATGCCAGACCTGCTGAATTAGAGTATGCAAATTAATTTGCTGCCCGGGGCATTTGCATTAATGGTAGAAGTTAAACATTCCCTGGGGACCCTGGTTTTCGATGTTGGCTGTTCCTTGGAATCACTTGGGAAAGGTTTAAAAATGCTGATGCCTGGGCTTCACCTCAGAGATTCTCACCTGTTTGTTCTTGGGTACGGTCTGGGCATAAAGATTTTTGAAAGCTCCTTGAGCCAATGGCAGCTTTTTATTACATTTTCCTTCTGTGCAAGAGGCTAGTTTTTCCTAATGAGTAAAAACAACCTTCAGAAGACCCTAACTGACGACCTTGCTCCAGTGTCCTGGGTAGGGTTAAGTGACTTATAAATTGTTGAGAATTGTTTAAATGTGTTTTTGTAAGAAAGGAAGGTTAAACACTAGAACTGGTGATTGGGAGGAGTGTTTTTAAAAAGCTACTTTGTTGCCAAAAAAGGATTGGCACTAAGACACAATGAAACCCCGCTTAATAAAAATTCTGCAAATTATATATACAGTAAAAGATTAACGACCCAGAAAAATATAAATCATGGAAGAGAGAAAAGACAATGAAAAAACACAAATGTGCAAAGCTCACACATGAACATAATAATAGTTAAGCTATAAATTTGATTTTATTTCAAGCCTCCTGGGAATCCAGTAGTTAACAAAGTTTTTACTTATGGGGCATGTGGGTGGCTTAGTAGGTTAAGCGTCCAACTTTGGCTCAGGTCATGATCTCGTAGTTCGTGGATTTGAACCCCGTGTCAGGCTGTGCGCCGACAACTCAGAGCCTGGAGCCTGCTTCAGATTCTGATTTTCCCTCTCTCTCTCTGCCCCTACCCCATTCACATTCTGTCTCAAAAATAAACATTAAAAAAATTTAAGTTTTTATCCATAGGAAAGGGGAGTAGGAGAGTGTCTTTCCTGCAGGAAAACAAAGCTTTCTAACTCTTATTTGTAAATAAAAGTTTCATGAGGTCTTTCTGTGGGGACACGGAATGACATGAGTGAAGTGTGTCTTCAAGAAAGTTCCTAGGGCAAAAGCAGGACTGGATCTCATGCTTGAGTGTCTTTTTGTTAAATCTGTTCATAATGTGAAACGTGATTGATGGAAAATAGAGAGATGTTGTTTGAGTCTCTTGTGGTGTGTGTGTGTGTGTGTGTGTGTGTGTGTGTGTGTGTGTGTCCAGCCTTATCTAAGTTATACTTAGGGATGGGGAGTTGTAAAATCCCTTTCAACTTGTCCTGGGAGCTGGCATCCCACTTAGAGGAGAAAGGTGGATGATTATCTCTTTGTGCTGGCGCAAGGGCTCTTGCTGTTCTGTTAATATCCTCGAATGAGTGAACAAGATTATCCAATGAACTCTTCAGACTCCTGCATTCTAGCCTTAAATGTTCCCTCAGGGATTGTTTGAAGACTTAATGGGATAAATGTGCTCTAACATTAAAGTCATAAAACAGGTTCTAGGAACGTGATACCCCAGCGCTGCCCTTTGTGGTACGCCCCAGTCGTTTTCCCCTTTCTGTTTGGGAGCAGTTTCTTTTCTTTCTTTCTTTCTTTCTTTCTTTCTTTCTTTCTTTCTTTCTTTCTTTCTTTCTTCCCTCCTTCCTTCCTTCCTTCTTTCTTTTCTTTTCTTTTTTCTTTTCTTAAATATAAAACAAAGAAATGACCCTATTAATCTGGAGTTTAAGGACTACAGGGTATTTTTTCTTTTGAGAATATATATCTATAGATCTTTGCATATTTAGATGTGTGTGTATATATCTACGTGTGTATGTGTGTATTTGTCACACAATTGGCTGACCTTCAAAATCTCTGTTGAATTGAAATCATTTGAGTCGTGAAAAGGGGACCTCAGGCACATGGTCTACCAGTGCTGTTCAGACTTGAGTGTCTACATGAATTCCCTGGAGTCTTTGTTAAGATGCAAATTCTGATTCTGAGGTTCTGGCTTAGGGGGCTGAGAATCTGCAGTCCCCACAGGCTTTCAGGTGTGTCGTAGGCTGCTGGTCCAAGCCGCACTCTGAGTAGCAAGGGGACAAGGTCTACTAGTAGTGCCATTCCCAAACTTGGCTGCATATTGGACTCACCTGGGGAGCTTTAGAAATTACTGACACCTGGAACAACCAGCAGCGATGTAATTGGTGTGGGGAAGAGGCCTCGGTTTCATAAATGCTCACAGGCTCCCCCAGGTGACCAGTGTGCAGCTATGGCTGAGAGCCACTGCATTTGAAGCTGCCAGGTAAAGAGGAACCTGTCACTGACTCAGCTGTTAGAAAACCTCCTGGTGCATTCTTAAACCTGTTATTGAATTTCAAAGACATAAAAGCTTTTCAACAGGAATGCTCTTATATCTTGAATAGACGGAAGGATGGTTGCATGGACAGATGGATATCTTTGGGGAAAAAGTGATCTCATTTTGCAAAAGAAAGGAGAAACCACATGATTTTATTCTGTACGTAGCTTATATAAATCAAAGAAATGACTTAGCACCTCTGCTGTGCAGAAAGAGAGCCTCACAGACTTCCAGGTTTCTCTGGGGGAGCCAAGTAAGCAGGGAGAGCAGCACTAGACTCCACTAATTGGAAAGGTAAAGAAATTAAGGATGAAAACAGCCTCCCAACTTGTGATAGCATTGTTTCTTTGGTATTTGCTAAATTACTAGAATATTCAGTGCGCAGTTTCATATCTTTTTTTAAGTTTTTTTTTTTTTAATTTTTTACTTTTTTGAGAGAGGGAGAGAGAGAGAGAGAGAGTGCCAGGAGGGGAGGAGCAGAGGGAGGGAGGCAGAATCTGAAGCAGGCTCCAGGCTCTGAATTGTCAGAACAGTGCCTGATGCAGGGCTCAAACTCAGAAACCGTGAGATCGTGACCTGAGCCGAAGTTGGAAGCTTAACCCATTGAGCCACCCAGGCAGCCCCCCCCCCCAATTTTTTTTTTAACTTTTTAAAGCTTATTTTATTTTGAGAAAGAGAGAAAGCATGCGCACATGCTCAAGCTGGTGAGGGGCAGAGAGAGAATCCCAAGCTACCAGCATGGAGCCTGACTCAGGGCTCAATCCAACAGTGAGACCATGACCTGAGCCAAAATCAAGAGTCAGATGCTTAACTGACTGAGCTACCCAGGTACCCCTGCAGTGATATCAAAGATACCTTTGATCAGATTCGCCTCCTCTCTGACTCAGTCACCCACTCAAAGTCACCCATTTAGTCCCCACAAGATTTCTTCTTCTTCCCTTGGACCTCCAGTCTTCCAATGCTACTGCATTATGCTTCCCTGTCAGCCCCCTTCTTTATTAATGGCCTTCCAACTTAAACTCCATAATTCATCCATGTTGTAGCCCATATTGACCCTACCTGCCAACACCTGGCAAACACTGATACTGGGATATATCCACCATCCCACTTTTGCAGAGGCTGCCCTCAGGATGCTACATATTTTCTGGACAAGACAAGCAATCATGTGCTTTTGTGCCACCCCAATGTATTTTAACAAAAGAATAATTTACATAAAAGATAATTATTATACAGCTTGCAATATTTTACATATGTATGTATTCATGGGACCATGATCCAGATGAAGATGGAACATTTTCATCACCCACCAAATTCACTTGGGCCTCTTCCCAGTGAACATCTTCCCCTGGAGGTAATCATCATCATTCTGACTTCAATCACTGAAGAGAAATGAATGACCAATAGCTAGGAATGTTTGGTAAAGCTGACCTTAATATTTAATGGACTTTGAAGTTCAGTGTTTCTGAAACTTTTGGAACATTTAGAGCCCAGATTTTCTCCACTTTTTTCCCCATAGAAGCATAATTTTTTCTTGGCATCCAAGACCAGTCCATCTCTGAAATATAAGTACATAATTACAATACCAACTTTATACTCTAAAATGTTATTTAAGTGCTTAGCAGTTTTATTTCCAGATTAACAAGTTTTTTAACATTTATCATGCCTTGAAGAGATCATTTTAATGTTTATTAAAATTGCTTAAAATGTCAGGTGGAAAAAAATTTGAGTTTTGGACACTGAAAGGTAAAATTTTGTTGACCAAATTTAAAATAAATATGCCCTTGGAGATCTAGCAGAAGGGAAGACAGATGTCTCTGGAAATAGATGTTAAGTAAAGGTGAACTGTATTGACTTATTAAGCTTTTTTAATGTCCACCCCCTCCCTTGTTTGAATGTGAGGTCTGTGGGGGCAATACCATCAATAAATAATTATTAAATGGAAAAAATAAATATGCTTTGTACATCTTTATATCATCTATAGGCAAGCAAAAATTTTTGACATTTGGCATTGCATATGCCCAATTTTTCACGAATCATGTAACTAGTTGGTGTTTTTACAAGGGTAGGGTAGCAACTGATGTGTAGACTACACATTTTGTTAGCTATTAAATTTTAAATGTCAGAATCTTGACCAAATGCAAGGTGAGAAGATGTTTCCTTTGTTGCAGTGATGGAATTTTGAAGTTGCTGTAAAGGCTAACCATTCCAAAGAGCAATCAATTTGTTTTTCCCCAGTTCCCATAATCCTGAGTTTTAAACATCTTTCCTTCCTGGAAATATTTAACATGACCTTGTCATGGGGTGTGCTTACGTTCCTCTCATTGTGTCACAGAGTAGGTGGAGCTTGTTCCTGCGTACCATGCTTCCTTTCCTACACCCTCAGAGGTTTAAGTTGAGGATGCTGATGGGCTGTGCTGTGGTTTTCACGTATTTTGGGAGGCACTGATACTACCAGCTGAGTGATACTGGGCAAGTTGCTTGGCCTCTCTGAGCCTCATTTCCCTTCTTTGTGCAAAGAGGTAATAATGTCATCTATCCCAGGGTCTTGTGAGGGTGAAGTATGGGGGAAACACCTGTAATTCTCTTGGCACACAGTGTTTAGGTCAATGTTAGTGACTAGAAGCTCTCTTAAACCCATTCGTGGAATATTGGCAGCCATTTCATTGATCTCACAAATTATTTAAAGTTCACATCCTCCGTGGAGGGTGCTGAGCTTTTGTTTATGCCATCATGTCTGTGACGCCTAACACTGAACAAGAACCCGAGCAGCTCGCATCTCTGATTGCTGCTGCTTGAAAATTCCTTTGAGAACAGGATACGATCTCTTATTCTAGTCAGTTGGCTTGACTCACAAATAAAATTGCTTCAGAAGTGGAAGACCTGTGTTTCATCTACCCTTCTGCCATAGAATTGCAGATTATAAATGAACCAAGTGCTTTTCTGGTGCCAAGTGACCCTATCCCACTGACAAATGGAAATACTCAACTCACCAAGAGGCTTTCTTTCTCCTCCTTTCTCCCTCCCTCCCTCCCTTCCTCCCTTCCCTCCTTCCTTCCTTCTTTCCTTCTTCCCTTCCCTCCTCCCTTCCTCCCTCCCTTCCTTCCTTCCTTCCTTCCTTCC
>NW_026057578.1:34632201-34712560 GCF_023721935.1 Panthera uncia | reverse complement strand
CTCCCTTTCTTTCTCCCTCCTTCCTGCCCTCCCTCTCTCTCCCTTTCTCCCTCTCTCCCTCCTGCTACCTCTTTCTTTAGCCCATGAATCAAATACTAGAACAGTTTTTCCCCCAAAAAGGAGCTGGGACAACTGGTGACACTCTAGATCAAGAGTCAGCAGACTTTTTCTGTGAAGGGTCGTGGGCTACATGGTTTTTGTCACAACTCCTCAACTCTGCTTATTGTGGCCCCAAAGCAGCCATGTGCTGTACATAAGCACATGCATGTGACTGTGTTCCAGTAAAACTTATTTACAAAAACAGGCTGGATTTGGCCCACAGACCATAGCTTGCCATCTTCCGCTCTAGATGAATGCTGTCCAACAGAAATACAATGCAAACCAATATTCAATTTTACATTTTCTTGTAGCCACATTTTTGAAGTTCTTGATCTATTAAGACATGAATTTTTAAAGACTTTTAAAAGATAGAATGAACAAATCTTAGAACAGGAAGAGACAGACACCTCAACTTACAGATAACATAAATTTACTGCGGCACCCTGATATCTAATGGCCCAAGATTTTTTAAGTGACGGTGGGAAACTGCACAACGGCCAAAATCCCCACTTTTGAATGATTTTTCTTATAGTCTATGTAAGTAGAACCAAAATTCTAACCATGAAGCTATGCCAAATTCAAATAATTTTAGCCACAAGAAACTAAAAGCAACTCAGAGATAAGCCTTGGCCATGCCCCTGTTAGTACTTCGTACTGACTCATCCTTCTGTGGGCAAAAGCAGATGGAGAATGGCTTCCTGATTATCCCCACTTAAGCCTGCATCGCTTCTCGGCCTTTTGGCTAAGATCAAGTGAAGAGAAGCCTGCCACCCTATCATTCAACTCTCACGAAATTCTATTCAGACAAATGCCTTCTTCTCTGGCCACATTAAGAATTGCCATCCCTGCCCACAGGCACACAAACCTTTCCTCCTCCCGCAGCCTGCTTTACCTGCTCTAGTATAAATGGGCCCAGCTCCTAGCTTTTATACCTCCTCTCCCTGCTCCAGCCATCATGGAGGAAAGGGGCACGTGGGTGAATTGGGGCTGGCTGATCTAGGATGGCTCATTTTGGATCTCCCAGTGGTCCAGCCCAAGCTTGTTCACCTGGAAGAAGCAGGGAATGGAGAGGGTAGCAGCTGACAAGGCTTCTGATAGCCCAGACTAAGCATTGATAATGTCACTTAAGCCCATTCTCCATTGTCTAAGCCAGCCATATGGCCACCTCCTATTCAAGGGCGGGGACATAGACTTCACCAGCTCCCAGTATGAAGAACTATAAAGTCACATTACGTAGAAGGCGGGGAGGGGTAATTGTTCCCATTTCACAAGCTGTCTATCACAGAGATTAATATCACACTACAAGGTTGGGTTTTGTGATATGCTCTAATGAATGTGCTTCTTCCTCTCCCCTGTGTGGGTTTATATCTCAACCTGAAATACTGAAAAATAAAACATTTGTTCAGACATGGTCACCTTCTTGTTGATACCTAAAATCAAGCTGAGACAAGCACTTCCATTCACAGCTTTCAGTGCTCTGTCTCAGGACTCAGGTGCTCAACGTCATTTCTTCTACCAGGACAATCTCAGTGCATATACATGTAAGAATTTAATACTGTTCTTTAAGCCTTCTGTGTACTATAGGCATGTCTTAGGCTGGGTTCCTCAAAAGCAGAGCTGAGACCAAGGCTTATATGTGAGTTTATTTTGGAAAATTAGGTTAAGGTTCATAACTGACATTGCTTCCCTTGGTATTCCTGGAGCTGCTGTGGATGTCCTGTGCCCCATGACTGATGCCAGTTATAGAGAGTCAGCGTGGGCACACGTGATAGGAACATCAAAATCAAGTCTGTCCCTACCTGCTGTCTTTAATTCCTGGTCTGCCTTCTAATTCTAGATTCACTGTCATCATCATTATTATTATACTACTTAAGGTATTCCAGCTGCTGTGACATACTAACCCATACATCTTAGTAAATAAGGTCAACAAAATAGAAGTTTATTTCTCATTCACTTAGTATCCAGTGTGGATTTTCCTAACCAGAGCATGGTATCCCATGTGGTCATTTAGCAAGGAAGATTCTACCATGTGGCTCTGGCATCCCCTAGCAACTGAGAGGATCCTGCCAGGTCCTCTCTATTCATTTGGCAGACAGGAAAATAAAGAGAAGAAAAGGCATTTCTTTGTGGCATTGGCCTGGAAGGGATAAATATCACGTCCTGCTCCCATTCTATGGGTGAGAATTGGTCCCATTGTCTGTCTAGATGCAAAGGCTCCTGGTAAATGTGGTCTCTGGCTGGGAACAGCTTTGCAGCAATGCCTTTACACAATGGAAGGGGAGTACCCATTGTGGTGGCCACTTAAAATATCTGCCACATCAGTCAAGCATACTGGTATCCATGCCCGTTGGTTTACAAGAAGGGGACCCCATCCATCTTCATTTTCAATTTTTTTATTGTGAAATCTTTGTCTAAAAAAGGTATGCCTGATGCCTCTTGTGTCCCATCTCATGTCTTTTAGGCCAGCCTTTTTCACTCCGGCCATTGCTGAGGCAATCTGCTGTTCACCCCCATTGCACCACTCACCTTTGCTTTCAGACATGGCAGTTTGTTCACTGCCACCTTGTGGGACGCACATGGGAGTCCCCTCAGCCATTCTGACACAGAAGATGGGAGCAGGTGGATGAACACTTCCATCCTCAGTCCCTTGAGTGGCCAGTTCTGAGACAGGTTCACAGCTCTTCAAGAGAGCTGAGCCCCAATTGTCCACAGAGAGTCAGCTTGATAACATACCATTGAATGGGCTTCCCCTTTTCTGTTTCACCCCCTTACAGTTCCTAACTTCATTTTCCAAAATAAACTACTCATGTGCAGGCCTTTGCCTCAGATCTGCTTTTGAGGAACCCAGACTAAGATGTGAATATGGCATATGAGAAGTTTAAGAGTAACATTAAATTCTTATATGTACTACCCAAGTTAAGAAATACATGGTGGAATCTTGTCTCATCTCGAAGTACTCTCTGCCCTTAGAAACAATTTTTTGTTTCAGTAAATGAATAAATCAATGAACAGAGATACTTCTATAGTCCTACTTCATTGCTACCTACACTCTAAACCAGAACACCACAAGTAAATAATAGTTAAGTTCCCAGCTATAACACTCATAGTCTCAAACCGACTTCAAACCCATCCATGAAACACTTATATTACCTCTGATCAAACTGACTTCAGTTGACTTCAGCGTGACTGCTTTACATTCTAAGCAGCAAGAACCAGGGCCATAAATTGCATTTGCTTTGCCAGATTAACAATAAATAGAAAGTCTGCTTTAGGGATTATCCTTGTACGAAACTGGTCACTAAATGTGTTAGATTCACTGTGTTTAACAAGGTAGAGAAAAATGGCAAACAGACTGTTTTCCATTTAATGAGGAATCTTGCCTTTTACTAAATTCACAAAGTCATTCTTAGATACACTAGGCTTTATTATAATCTGTGCAGAACATAACGTTTAGTTAATAAAGGAATTGACTTATTTGTATTCTATATGATCATTACATATTTACTGAAAAGATCTTAATGATTAGAAATCCACACCCCTGCTGGGTGGCTCAGTTGGTTAAGCATCATGATCTCAGTTTGTGAGTTTGAGCCCCATGTCAGGCTCTGTGCTGACAGCTCAGAGCCAGGAGCCTGGCTCAAATTCTGTGTCTCCCTCTCTCTGCCCCTCCCCTGTTCACACTATCTCTCCCTGTCTCTCAAAAATGAATAAACATTAAAAAATTTTTTTAAAGGAATCTGCACCCCTGCTGCCCCTTATTCTCACATTTCCAGGAATATGGAATTCCACCTACTTACTCAATTAGCCCTACCCCCTGTGATTACCAAAAAAAAAAAAAAAGTGTTTTCTACATTGAAAGAAAATAGAAGATCTGAGTCTTCTGGTGTATAAAAATCCAGCTGAGAATTAGCATTTCTTGCCATAAGGATTCAAGTATGTCAGATCCGTTTGTTGTTGTTACATACACAGCTGTTTGCAACCACATTCCTTAATAAAAACAAGGCAACTGATTCTCTGCAAACAGCGTGAGAATTCAGATAAATTGTTAAAAGTAGGTACTTTCTGAGAGAGTCTTGGTTTGTTGTTGAGTCATGGGAATGTTTAGCTTATTGACCTCCTGAGAAGTGTTTACCCAGAAAGACAAAATGAAACACATTCTTGAAGAGGATAGAAGACATTGTTTTTTTAAAAAGAAAGGCAAGGTCTTATTAGGGCAAAGCTGTTAATTACACACTTCATTATTGTCAAGGTTAATACAGTCTGTGAGAGCAGAGGCACTTTTTCATCTCTTCCTCAGAACAAGGGGAGACAGCTGTTCTTACGGACAGATCCATTATAGCTTATCACTGGCCGGCAGCCTGGGGAAGGAGCACCATGAAATATGGCCGCTGTCAACAAGAGAGCAGACGCTGAGCTGGTCCAGGCACAATGGAAAGACAATGAGAACCAGGGTGTCAAACTCAAATAGGTTGGGTTGCATTGATTTTTAATGCCTGGCTGTTCCGCAGCATGAAGTTCAGCGATAGTCTTGCCGTTATATTATTGATCTCTAAAACTGCACAATCTTGCTTTAATAAACATCAGATACTGACAGCCATAAATAGTAGTTCTTACATTTTGAAGCCTGGTTAAACCATGTTGTAAAATTTTGCATGTTTGGATTTCACTATTGTTGCTTTGGTGTTATGATTCCTTAAAGTGAAACCTGTGTTAGGGAAACAAATATTACCTCGGTTCTAGTTTCACTGGTCTTCCTGATTAAATAAGGTTACAAACCCTTCTTTTTTTCTATTCTTTTTAGACAGGTCAACAGTTTATTTCTAACAGATATTTACATTTTGCAAGCCCTTGCTTTTTAACACCGACTAAATAGTTTTCACTGCTCCTTTAAGAGTAATACAGTTACACCATCTGTAAACATCTCCAAATGTTAAAAAGGAGATCCAAGAAAAGCCTGTTATTATAGTGTCTTTGGGTTTTTGTTTGTTTTGTTTTTGCTATAGATGAAATTTTCTTCTTTGCAAATGTCTGCAACCACACCTTCACTTACATAGTATTCAAGTTTTATTCATCAATAACTCTGAGATTTATAGCCTCATAATAAGATCATGATGCTATAGAAGCAGGTGTGCCAAAATAGTGAAATCTTTCAAAGTATTCATTTTGGTTAAACATAGGAAATATTTCACCTTTGTAGAGAATGGGAAAACATTGAACAGTGTAGCTCCCAGCAGCCAACTGTAACATCAAATAATTTTAACACAATACATATATATGTAATACTATATATATGTATACAGATATATGTTATATAGATATAAAATACAAATTTAGGGGCGCCTGGGTGGCGCAGTCGGTTAAGCGTCCGACTTCAGCCAGGTCGCGATCTCGCGGTCCGTGAGTTCGAGCCCCGCGTCAGGCTCTGGGCTGATGGCTCGGAGCCTGGAGCCTGTTTCCGATTCTGTGTCTCCCTCTCTCTCTGCCCCTCCCCCGTTCATGCTCTGTCTCTCTCTGTCCCAAAAATAAATAAAAAACGTTGAAAAAAATATTAAAAATAAATAAATAAATAAAATAAAATACAAATTTAACATTATACTATATATTTAATAAAATATATATTTAGTGCCATACACACACACACACACACACACACACACACACACACATATATATATATAAAGTCCTGGATCGTATTATACTGAAAAGTATATGTCAGTCTAATATGTTTTATTATAAAAGTACCCTAGTTGTAGAAAATATGGAAAATGCACTAACCCCATTGAGTACACAGTGTGAACAGCAGACCAGCAGGATTATCACTGCCTGGGAGCCCATTCAAGATGCGGAATCCCAGACCCCACCTCAGACCTATTGAATCAGACTCTCCCTCTAACAGGATCCTCAGGTGATTTGTGTGCACATTAAGATTTGACAAGCGCGGGTTTAAAATCTATGTCACACTTAATCTCCCCACCTAGAGATGACCACTGCCAATATTTTACTGTATTTCTATTAATCTTCCTTTTCCGTATGTATCTTTCAGTATAAATAATAGGAAGTCTAATTTTGTTAATTTTTAGGACTCAGATATTACATCTTTAAGAAGGATTACAGTAGAGTGCTGATCATGTTTTGAAAGTATTCCATTTTTTATATCTAATAAGGAATATTTCTTTGATATATATAACAATTGTAATTAGCTGAAGATATATCCTTAAACTCAGGAAATTAGTATTTTGTATCTAAAGTTACTAATAATCATTTTTAAAAATTTTATTAATGTTTATTTATTTTTGAGTGACAGCAGGGGAAGGATAGAGAGAGAGAGAAGGAGGCAGAAGCTGAAGCAGGCTCCAGGTTCTGAGCTGTCAGACACGGGGCTCAAACCCATGGACCACAAGATCATGACCCAAGCTGAAGTCAGACACTTAACCGACTGAGCCACCCAGGCGCCCCCTAATAATTGTTTTTAAAAGTCTAAAACATCAATTCTTTTCCTTCCATTGCATAAAGCTGAGATTGATTTATTCCATTGTTTACATCTTTCTTCTTTTAATTATTATCAACCTAATTTTAAAGTAAATTTTAACTTATAAAATAGTTAACTAACTACCATTTATTAGTGCTTACTGTATGCCAGGAATCATGCCAGCTGTTTTACACATTATTGTATTAAATCACATTAACCCAATGAGACAAAGATTTATTCTTGCCGTTTTATGGATTAAGAAACCATGGCTTTTAAAGGTTAGGTAACTTGCCCACTATCACACAGTTGATAAATGCTATAAGCCTGATTCAAAAGTAGGATAAAAAACTACATTGTTTTTTAAAAGTGTTTCTTATTCAATGATAGTCTTTATTTTTTCTTCTAAATAGTAGTTATCTCATAACCATATATTTCTCCTTCCACATCAACAAGTATGTAGAATTCTGTTTATTGAGTTTACTGCTATAATTCTGCATGTAAACTGAACATGTCTTCGGGTATGCAGTGATAAGTGCACAGAAACAGCAGACTTCCCAATTCTGAGGTCACAGATTAATTCATGTCTTAAAACAGTGACCCTCTAATCTCCCATAAAAAATCTAAATTAACTTACTTGGGGGACAAAATTGTGAAATAGGTGTTTATGATTGTTTGGTTTTTCATTTTCCAAATGTAGTATATTTATAGCACAACTAATGAGGGAAAGAAAGAGCTCTCTCCCAAACAGGCCTTCATTATGTTTTCACTTAGTCATTTAAAAAAATATTTGCAGATAGTATGGATATAGACATATTACAGATCTCCATTATAGCTTTTGATGTTATTGTATGGATGGGTGGGTGGATAGATAGCCAGTTGGATGGATACATTGATAGATGATAGACACATAGATAGGTGCCTCTTTGTGACATCTAAATTCATTTCTGTCAGTATTCCTCAGAAACAAAGTGACTGAGTTTCATGTCTGCCCATTCAGCTCATAAATGAAATTGGAAAATTTTAGTTGGAAAACTGGAAGATTTAAAGGATTGAGCAGTTTCAAAGGAGGTACTCAACAATGCTCTGATCACAAAAGAAACACACAGGGAAGGATTTTCCCCCCTTCTAAATATCTGTGTCTTGGTAGTGAATTTCTAAAACTGATAGTTCAGCCCCATCATAGCCATTTATTAATTTGCTGAAGATAAACTAACAAGTTCTCTGGATATAAATTCCAAAGGACAAGTGATTGAAATGCTGATTTGATATGAGTGGGGAATGCTTTCTTCTGTTATCACAATTATCCACATAGCCCCAAAGATGGTGGCATGTTAACATATTCTGATCATCTCTGTGTCTCAATCATTTAGTAAGTGATGAGCTGGTAATTACCTCTTTTTTTTTGTCACCATCCAAGTATATCTATTATTTCCTCCTGGACCTAGCTCACAATTCTCCCCTCCCTGAAAACTTTCCAAGAGTTTTAGTCTGTTCTTCTCTGATCTTTTCTTTACTATATAATCTTCACATTTTAACTTGCCTTCATTTAGGAGTTGTGTTTAATATTCCTAACTTGTTTCAGATTTACAAGTTTGTGTCCACATGAGGGAAGTGCATACATTAGTATGTTTCAAAACTTCTATGTAACTCCTCCCTCCATCAGCCTCTACGATTCCTGGGTATCAATCAGTATCAATATCAAGTGATAGTATCCTTTTTATAAATTGGAGAATGGGTAATGAAAGAAGGATGAAAGTAAATCACATAACAAATGTGGGTGAAATTGAGACCAGAACCTGCAATTGTCTATATGCTGTAAACTGAACAATTTATCGCTAGAGGGATGGAGTGCACAATAGAAAATGTGCACTTTATTAACCCATTGTTGATGGATTATGATGTCACACACCAAACCTTTGCATTGCCAACTGGTGCTATTTTATTCAAATGAGTCTGAAGAGTACCTTGGAAAGAGAGCTAGACTGACTTGAAAGTAATATAACATTCATTGTGTGTCAGCCATACTTCGATTTGAGAGAGAGAGACCGAGAGCACGCTAGACTGGAAGGGAGAGGATTGGAGTTTGAATCCCAGGTCTGTTATGTATCAGTGGGCAAAGTCAGCTCTGAGTTTTAGTGGTACTCAGTAAAGGAAGGAGGATGCCTACCTAACTGCCCTCTAGATTCATTCCAACATTAAAATACTGGAAGTGATTCTGTGGTCCCAGAGTTGAATATTTCATGTATTCAGAGATGGGAGGTGTGAAGGCAGACAAGAAAGATTGACTTAAATATTGTTTAAGATGGATAGAATTTAGAGAACTTTTTTTTTCCCCTGCGGTATATACCCAAAGATAACACTGACCATGAAAAATTCTAATATAGTTAGCTATTATTTGTCAAGCTCACAGAAAGTCTTGATAACATTTTTGCTAAAGGATTATCCAAGCAGGTCCAATAACTGAGAAGTTACTTGAAGACCTTGGCATACCTTACAGTCTTTATTCATGTTATACATCAGTCAACACAGATGCCCAGGATTGGAAATACCAGGAAGCTACTTTTGGGGAAGACCATGAATTACTGAGAACATTTCATTAAGTAATCTGCTAATTGTTGATAGAGAATAGGAATGTGCAAGAGTATAATTTCTGTCTAGAATGCTGGCTGAAAAGACTTTATCCACTGTGATATAAACAAATTAATACTGTTTTCTTAAAAATTTATGCAAAACATTATTGAAGAAGAGAGGCCAATTGTTTAAATCCACAGAAAATAAGAGTATATATGTCTAAAAGGGTTTTAAGGAGCACCTTGAGGGGGTGCCTGGGTGGCTCAGTCTGCTGAGCATCCGACTCTTGATTTCAGCTAAGGTCATGGTCCCAGGGTCATGGGGTCGAGCTCCATGTGGGGCTCCGTGCAGAGCGTGGAGCCTGCTTAAGATTATCAGTCTCTCTTCCCCACTCATTCTCGTTCTCTCTCTCTCTCTCTCTCTCTCTATAGCAAATGAAAGAAATAATAATAAACAGGTAAGATACAACTGAAATGCACTAGAAAGCTACTCAAATGGACTTGATATTTTTGAGGATGAGTTAGCTAGCATTCATACTAAATGTATCAAAAGATGTCCATTTCCTCCTTTCCCCTTCCCAGCTACTTCCCCTTCTCTGTTCAAAGGTATTATTTCTTCAGTTCATCCATTGGGGTCAGCATAGATGTTGTTACTCTGAGAAAAGGTTCTGATGTATATGTGATACATGGTTCTTTTTCTCTCTGAGAAATCCTCAAGCAGAACATCACCTATTTGGGCAATCAACCCATTTATACCCCTCCTCCACAAATAACCATAACATTCCATATAATGGAAGACTATTCAGTGATTTAAAAAGAACTGGGGGGGGGGGACGCCTAGGTGGCTCAGTCAGTTAAGAGTCCGACTTCAGCTCAGGTCATGATCTCACGGTCCGTGAGTTTGAGCCCCGCGTCAGGCTCTGTGCTGACAGCTCAGAGCCTGGAACCTGCTTCAGATTCTGTGTCTCCCTCTCTTTCTGCCCCTCCCCCACTTGTGCATGAATACAGGCACTTGCACGCACACGTTCTCTCTCTCCCTCTCTCTCTCTCTTTCTCTCTCTCCTCCTCCTCCTCCTCCTCCTCCTCCTCTCAAAAATAAATGAACATAATGAATGAATGAATGAATAAGAGTATGCAAATCTGTGCAGAAGAATTCCATATACTTTATGTAGACATACCTCTCAAGGAGGTAGAGTGACTTACTTCAAAGGGTGCAGTAGAGAAAGCAGCAAAGGAAGCAGAATGTAACTTTATGTGTGGAAACCTGGCAAACACTACCTGGGCCAGGTGACCAAGGTCAGTATCATCAGGGAGAAGCCATGTTAATGGTAGCACCCTGCATACGATGTGATATAATTGGTGATCACCTCCAAAACCAATAACCCCAGTTTAACCCTGGGAAAAACATCACACATATCCAGTTGAGGGACATTCTGCAGAACCCCTGAGCACCACTTGTTAAAATTGCCAAGGTCATCAAAAACAAGGAAAATCCAAGAAACTATCACAGACCAGAAGAGACTAAGGAGACATGACAAATAAGTATGTAGTGTCATGAATGGGGCCCTGGAATACTGGGGAAAGAAACTAGTGACATTCACATAAACTATGGAGTTTAGTTAATAGTAGTGCAAGATATTAACAATACAGTAAGGGGTATATGAGAGCTCTGTGTATGCTCTTTGCAACTTCTCAGTTTATTTAAAACTATTCCAAAATTAAAAGTTTATTTAAGGGTGCCTGGGTGGCTCAGTCGGTTGGGTAACTGACTTCAGCTCAGGTCATGATCTCGCAGTTTGTGGGTTCGAGCCCCATGTCGGGCTCTGTGATGACAGCTCAGAGCCTGGAGCCTGCTTCGGATTCTTTGTCTCCCTCTCTCTCTGCCCCTCCTCCACTCTTGCTCTGTCTCTGTCTCTCAAAAATAAATAAATGTTAAAAAAAAAATAAAAAACTTTAAAAGAAAGGGGTATAGACAAAAAGTATTAGTCCAGGACTGATTGGATAGGAAAAAAAGAAAACCTTGTCTTTCACTGATCTATAAATCCTATGTTCTAGGACAAATTTGACTTTTGCCTCTAGTTTGAAATCCTCTATTATACTGAGATGATTTTGAACTCCTTTGCTACTTGCTCAAAGGTATTTTTCTCCTAAAATTCTGGAAGTCTGAAGTCACAACACTTTGTTCTTTGTTCTTTTATCCACCCCCATCATATTTTGCTGCAAACCTTGTCATTGTCAAGGCACAGCTGACTGGCTTTGTAAGTGGTTTGTGATTTCTTTCTGTTCCTGGTATTCTGGTGTTATTTAGGTTCGTTAAGGGGAACATTTGGGCTCAGCAGTTTGTCACTAAGGTTCAAGTACAACAACCACATCAACTACTAAGCCATCCAGACCTCAGCCGTGATGATACAGAAGTGTGGCTCTAGCAAGCATTACAGTTAGATGCTTAATGAAAATATCACATGTGATCACATATAAAATCTCATAAGTGATCTTCAAGCTGTTCAGTGTAGTTCAGAAAATGCCTACCTTTCCTATAAAATCTAGTAACTCCAATTTTTATGAATTCTGTAAAAGGGTAAAAAAAATGTGCATCCATTCCTGGGTATGTTAATACTCAAGTGACAATGCTTACTCGTTTTGCAAATAATATGAATAATGAATGTAAGAAATAATCTGCTTTTTATAACCAGTTATAGACTTAAAATTATAATCAGCTTATCATTAGATGGTTAGGGCTTATTATTTAAGGAGAGAAACCAGGGAGGAGGTTTCCCCTAACTAGTAAATAAGACAGTGATTGCTTTGATAGTCTTCTAAATGGCTTTTTGATGTTTAATTGATATCTCTATTGAGATAAGTAAAGGCAAATTTGCAATTAAGGTTATATAATATTTGACTTATTTCACCACTGAAACGATCAATTTTTATCACTTTTTAGTGGATGTTCCTGGTGTCTTTTTTCCTCAGTGGAGTAGGGGTGGGATTGCAATATCAGTTTGAAAGCATGAAATGATTTCTTTAAATGGCATTCCCTTTACTGTTCCCAGACAATCGTTAGAGGAAATAAACCGTGCAAAGAAACCTCCATCAACGGCCTGCTGGAGGACTTCGACAACATCTCTGTGACTCGCTCCAACTCCCTAAGGAAAGAAAGCCCGCCCACCCCAGACCAGGGAGCCTCCAGCTACGGTCAAGGCCATAGGGAAGAAAATGGCTTCATCACCTTCTCGCAGTATTCCAGCGAGTCCGATACCACTGCTGACTACAGCACTGAGAAGTATCGAGAAAAGAGTCTCTATGGTGATGACCTGGATCCGTTTTATAAAGGCAGCCATGCCGCCAAGCAAAATGGGCATGTCACAAAGACCAAACACGGGGAAGCCTACTATTCTGAGATGAAGCCTTTGAAATCCGATATTGCCAGATTTCCTGTTGATTATCACACACACTTGGACTCACTGAGTAAACCAAGTGAATACAATGAGCTCAAGTGGGAGTACCAGAGAGCCTCAAGCAGTTCCCCTCTAGATTATCCATTCCAATTCACGCCTTCTAGAACTGCGGGGACCAGCGGGTGTTCCAAGGAGAGTCTGGTGTTCAGCGAAAGCGAGTGGGGACCCAGCCTAGATGACTATGATAGGAGGCCAAAGTCATCATACTTGAATCAGACCAGCCCTCAGCCCACCATGCGGCAAAGGTCCAGGTCAGGTTCGGGGCTCCAGGAACCAATGATGCCCTTCGGAGCAAGTGCATTTAAAACCCACCCCCAAGGACATTCGTACAACTCCTACACCTACCCTCGCCTGTCCGAGCCCACAATGTGCATTCCAAAGGTAATGTTATGTTCACTGCCTCCTTCCTTCTTATGTGCAGGCACCCCACAAAGGTGGTGCTAACATGACCTTCTCACAGAGATCTAATGTGATGCTTCACCTTTTAAGTGAGAGTCTATATCGAAACCCTACCTGATTTCTATCCACGAGCCCCAAGGGCAGAGGATGTAGGGCAAGGCACATTTATTCATTAAAATCCAAGTCTTTGGAGATCCCCTACAGGGTTTCTGATTAAAAGACAAAAAATTATTTATTTGAAAGATGTCCTGATACACTACTAATAAATAGTTTGCTCATATTGTACTGTCCTCTATTAAGGAGCATATGATCATAAACCATTAGATAGAGTAATTACAGTGGTTCCTATATTCTAACAAAGTTTACATGGATCTATAGAAAAGGAAAAAAATAATCAGGATTGCATGGTAAGTTTTTAATAAAGTTTATTTTAGAGTTAAATTTTAATTTAATAACCATTCTCACAGGTGTGAGGTGATATCTCATTGTGGTTTAGATTTTCTCTTATGATGAGTGATGTTTAGAACCTTTCTTTCCATGTACCTGTTGACCATTTGTATATCTTCTTTAGAAAAAAAGTGTATTCAGGTCCTTTGTCCATTTTTTGATTGGGTTATTTGGGATTTTTTTTTTGCTATTGAGTTGAATGACTTCGTTCTATATTTTTTAACCTCTTATCAGATACGTGATTTGCAGATATTTTCTCCCATTCCGTAGGTGCATTTTCATTTTGTTGATGTTTCCCTTTGCTGTGCAGAATCTTTTTATTTTGATGTAGTCCCACTTGTTTATTTTTACTTTTGTTGCCTTTTGGTGTCAAATACAAAAAATCATGCCAAAACCAATGCCAAGAAATTACCCCCTATTTTTCTTCTAGGAGTTTTATGGTTTCAGGTCTTACATTCAAGTCTTTAATGCATTTTGAGTTGTTATGTATAGAGTAAGATAGGGACCCAGTTTCATTCTTTTACACGTGGCTGTCCAATTTTCCCAGCACCATTTATTGAAAACACTATCCTTTCTGCATTTGTATATTCTTGGCTCCTCTGCTGAAATTTGATGGACTGTATATTTGTGGGTTTATTTCTGGTCTCTGGTCTGTTCCTTTGAGCTATGAGTCTGCTTTTATGCCAATACCATACATTTTGATGTCTATAACTTTGTAATATAGTTTGAAATATCCAGCTTTGTTCTCCTTTCTCAGGACCGCTTTGGCTGTTTAGGGTCAAATGTGATTTGTGCATGTGTGCTGTAGTTGCACACTTATGGTAGGAAGCTGTTTGTGTCAAGGTCATAGAAAAAGCTTTGTCCAGAGACAATAACCATTCAGCCCTGGGGCCATATTTGGCCCATTGACCTGTTGGGTCCACAAAATAGTCATCTCCAGCTTCTGAAAAATCAAGATATTTCATTTAGTATCTTCAACTTCTGGGTTTCAGCCTTCTCTTTAAAAAAAAAAAAAAGGGATGATCTGACATGCCTGGGCACAATTTTCACATAGCATTGGAAATGGAACTGGCTGGAAGCAAAGGCTGACCCATTAGAGGAGAGAGGCCCTTCTCAGTCCACTTCATTCATTTTTCTCATTAACCTAATCCTAGAGGCATTTGGGATTTAATATAACCCCCAACAGTGCCTGCCCACCCATTTCACAGGAGGAAAAACTGAGGTCCAGAGTGTCATGTGGCATACTTAAGGTTTCATAATTAGTTGGTTGCAAAACAAGGACAAAATCCAGGTCTGGTGTTTTTCCTAGTCCCATATTCTTCCCCTTATGAGGGCATACGTGATTTCAGGGGATTAACTGCATTTGCCACTAAAACCCATGAGGGGCCCCAGTGGCCGCCAGAAGTCTCAGCTAGGTAGAGGAGTAGGAAGAGGATGGAGGGAAGGGATAATTTGCTTCATTCCTTGCTGGGTCCTTCTTCCTGCAGACTTCCAATTATAAAGCAAAGCAGACCTACTCTGAAATCTGGTTTTGTTAAACCCAGAAACAGTGCAAGAAACAATGCAGAAAACTATTGTGGCTCAGAAAAGATATATCTGTAACAGAAATAATGAGGAAACTGTTGTGGCTCAGGAAAAAAAAAAAAGACAACATATTCACACTTGGGAACTTCTACCAAGAGTTTTTCAGCCCTTATAATCAAGGGCTCTGAAGGAGCAAGCTGCTGTTCCATGTCACATGGGACCCACGAGAAATTCACGGGCAGGTTTTGTGGGAGGGTAGGTGGTGGGAGGCATGTTAGTAATTAAAACGTTTACTTGATTAAAAATATAACATCTCTCTAAAAAGACTTCGGTGCCTGTGTCTTTAGAACTGTAGTCTTAAAAATCTACCAATCACATTTGGATTTCCTGCTGAGGGAAGAAATAGAGATCACGACTCAGATAATTTGGCTTTGCCTTATGGAAAGTCCTAGAGGCTGGTGGGTAATGTTCACATCTCAAATAATAAGAGGATCAAATTTGTGTGGGTTTCCAGATAGAGCAAATATGGGAGGAAAGTTGTGTGTATGTGAGAGAGAGAGAGAGAGACACACCAGTTTTACATTTTGGCCTAAAGGAGGAAAAATACTAACATTAACTCACAGAAATAACTCCTCCAGTGTTATCTGCCTACCTAATTTTCCTGTTGACATGACAGGAATCAAGGATGTTACAAATCTGTAGATATAGCATCTATCTCCCTACTTTTGAATGTTTTTGGCTGCCACAAGGCAGATGAAACCTTGGGGGATAATAAATAAAGCCAAAAAAAAAACCCGTTCACACTACACAACTATAAAAACCGCTTGAGGGAGCCTGGGTGGCTCAGTCGGTTAAATATCTAACTTCGGCTCAGGTCATAATCTCACGGTTTGTGAGTCCGAGCCCCGCGTTGGGCTCTGTGCTGACAGCTCAGAGCCTGGAGCCTGCTTCAGATTCTGTATCTCTCCATCTCTCAGCCCCTCCCCTGCTCATGCTCTGTGTCTCTCTGTCTCTCAATAATAAATAAACGTTAAAAAAATTTTAAAAAAAGAAAAAAGCTTGATGTGAAGGGAGAATGCCCTCCACCCTCCCCTGCAGACAAGTCTGCTTTACAGGGAGGGAAACCGACTGAAGATATTGTCACCATGCCTCTGATTTTGCTCATTCCCAGGCTCTCCAGGGAGCAGGCAGCTGCCAGCTCACATGTATCGGTGCTGACCCAGCAATCCATTTCTTGCTCTGGCTCCAGCCTCTGAGAAGCCCCTGGTGTAATCACACTTCTGCCAGTTCACTAAGCACTTGCCGTGTGCCAGACACATGTGTTGCCTTGTTGAGCCTCACAGTCCCGGAAGACAGCAATTCTTGCCTGCTTTGTACATATGAGGAAACTGGGGCTCTGAGAGGCTTGGTAATAGCCAGGTCAGCTCATAGCCAAGCTGGGATCCAGCTGTCCGGGCTCGGCCCCTTTGCTAGACCTTGGATATATCCCCAGTGGCACAGGAATTCTGCAGGCACTAAGCCTTCAACCTGCCTCCTTCCAAGCTCCTTTGAATACCTTTAACAGTGAAGTCCTCTAGGGTTGTATGGTACTGTCCCACTCAGGAGCAGGGTTTCTCAGCCTCAACACTGTGGACATTCTGGGCCTGATAATTCTTTGTTGCAGGGGAGGAGCTGTCACTGTAGGATGATTAACAGCATCCCTGGCTTCTACCACTAAGTGCCAGTGACATCTCTTCCTGTAACATCCAGAATATTTCCAGACACTGTCAAATGACCTCTGGGGCAGCAGGGAGGAAAATCAGTCCCAGCTGAGAACCACAGTTCAAGGCTAACTATTTGTCAAGTACCTTTTGGCATTCAAGGGTGTAGGTTCTGGAGGTAGACTGCCTGGATTTGAGTCCTGACATTACCACTTACAACTGGGTAAGTAAATTGCTTAACTCTACTTCCCTATCTATAAAATGGGGACAATCATGTTGTGTGAGGGTTATATAAGTTAATAATTGCGGCAGCCTGATTATGAATACACACATGTATCTGTATGTATAGCATACCAGATGGCGGCTGTGACATGAAGCCGAGGGTTACCTTATTCCAGGCACTGTGCCAAGCGTTTTGCAAGCATTACCCCCGTTGAGTCCTCATGACGATTCTGGAAGACTTCAGGATCATCTCCCTTTTACCCTGAGAAAGCTGAAAGACAGAGGCCAAGTCTTTATCGACTTCCCAAGGATATGAAGGTAAACAGCTGAGTCAGGATCGAAAATTAGGTCCATCTGACTCCAAAGTCGATATATTCCAGAACATTCCTGTTTCCACAGAAGAAAACTGAGGAGGAAAAAGATGGATATGAGGCCTCAGGGCTCAGATATGCCACAGTCAGCCCTCACCTTGCTGGTGAGAAATGGGTGATGAGTCACAGACGGATTTGGGGTACATGGGGACTGTCCTTTATTCTCTCTGTAGGGTAGGGTAGGGTGAAGTCCTCTGAGAAGCTCCTTAGTGTCACCCAGACTGATTTGTGGCCAAAAAACTGGGATCACTGGTCAAAAAGAGGCATTAAGAATAACGATCCCTGGGGCACCTGGGTGGCTCAGTTGGTTAAGCATCCAACTTTGGCTCAGGTCATGATCTTGCAGTTCGATTCATGTGTTCAAGCCCCATGTTGGGCTTTGTTCTGACAACTCCCAGCCTTGATCCTGGTTCAGATTCTGGTCTTCCTCTCTCTCTGCCCTACCCAGTGTGCATTCTCTCTCTCTCTCTCTCTCTCTCTCTCTCTCTCTCTCTCTCTCTCCCCCCCTCCCTCCCTCCCTCCCTCCCTCCCTCTCTCCCTCTCTCAAAAATGAATAAATGTTTTAAAAATTAAAAAAAAAGTAACGATCCCTGAGACTCTCATATATACTCTACCTTGAGTGATGGTGTTATTCTCTTTTATGAATGACAGTCCAGATGTTCTCACCCATTACAAAAGACGTTTAAGAACACAAGTTCTAAAATCCGATTCTCTGGATTTAAGCACTTACTGGCTTTATGATCTTGTCTGTGCCTCAGTTCGCTCATCTGTAGAGTGTTTCCATACCTACTTTGAACTTCTTCTACAGATTAAAAAAGATCAGTAAATGTAAGGGAGTTATCACATGGCAGGCACTCAGTGTTAGCCCTTATTCCCTGGAATATTTTTGGTTGGAAGACATGTCCCCATATCTGCTAACACCAGCCATAGAAACATCCTCTCTGTGTAATCTGTTACATTTTTTTTTTTTCAAAACATGGGAACAAGTTCCATGTGACTTTGCCCTCACAGACTCATAAGTACTGATGCCCTCACCTTAGAGATGCGGGTCACAGAAGGCCAGAGTAGCTATGTGCCTTCCTCAAGGCCCTGTGACTCCTGAGTGACGGAGCTAGCTGAAGGACCCCAATCCCGCCACCTTACCAATTGCTCTACTCTGTAGGATGGACATGAAATTCTCAGACTTCCCCATAGAGGCCAGATGTTAAGAGAGCAGAGTATTTAGCAGCATTTAAGCAAGAATCATCATATGTAACTACATCTCCAGGTTCTTGCCAGCCAACCTCTCCATGTTACCCCAAGCATCTGGTCTACACTGAGCAGCAAAATGACCAGTGCTGCAATCCAGGACATCCCAAACAGATGACATATTAAGGAGTTCTGGGTGGAGAGAGAGGGTGCAAGAAAACTGGCATGATTCCCCAGATCTGGGGTCACCACTGCAATGGTTTTTCACTGCTCAGCTGTTCCTTTGCTTTACCTGGAAGGAAAAAGCTGAACTAATGTGCTTCATCTTCCTGCATCAATAATTGAATGACTCACTGTTCTTTGTGACACACTAGTACACCGAGATTCTGCCAGGGTTCAGGAACAAAACTTCAGCTTCTTATCTGCTAAGGATTCCAGCTGAACACTTTCAGAGATCCTGTGGCAATGGGAATGCTGGTAAACTCTTATGAGCTGCAACAAAAATCAGATGTCAAGGGAAGAGAGGGAAGGAAAGAGAGGTGCTAATCGCTTAATATAACAATGGGTATTATTTTGATTTTTTTCTTTACATATGGGCTCTTATAGAGTGTTGATTCTGGCTCATAAAACATCCAAAAAGGTGATTCAGAGCATCTCAGACACCTGTCCCTTTGGCAGGAAGACTATAGGGGTTGTTTGTATATGAATGGACATATCTTCCCATGAATATTCCTATGGATCAAAGTAAATTATGAGTGAGATTGCCATTAGCAAATTAAAATGAAATTCATCTAACCTGGCAATATGTGTTCCGGCTGTCTTGGAGGCCCTGACATACTTGAACCATATTCTGCAGCAGGGAGCCAATCCCCAGAGGTGCAGACACCCCCTCCCCACCCCTGTAGCTGCAGGCAGTGGCCAGTCTCAGGTCTTAGTAATCTGCTCTTGAACAGAAAATGCATTCTTTGTGTCTGGAGGAGCAAGGGGGGCGGGGGCAGGGGGTGAGGGTTGAAGACACCAATTCAGAGGTGGAGGAAGAGCCTGAAATACCTGTATGCTTAAGCCTGCTGATCACAGATTTATTCACTTCCTTAACTAAGCTTTCCCTACCTGTAGAGGTCATAAGCCACTTGTCCACGCTGTCTCAGTGTGCATTTGCCATATATTTTGTAAGGTAGGGTAAAGCATGACTCTTCCTCCTTCATGTCATAAGGGGTGTAAGTTGCCTACATGCCTAAATAGGAATCCAGTATCATGGCATGGGAGATCTCCTTGCAAAACACATATGGTGCGTGGCTTCCTGCTACATGCAGTTTGGAAATCCAGCAAGTGTCTGACTATCCTGAAGGTAACCTACTTCCCAAGGCCCCTGCATCAAAACCTTAAGCAGACACCTTGATTCTTCAGGTTCCAAGTAGAACCTGCTCATGACCACTGCTCATTGACGGTGATAGCATATGCTTGCTTCTCTTACCAAAATTGAATGGCAGCTCACATTGTGTGCTGTGTCCCTTCGTCATCTAGGCAGGGCAAATATGAAATAGGGATATTTCATTTTGTAAATGGAAATAAGTAAATCAGAGGAAACTGACCATGGCTGGGCAATTGTCGAAGTCTTGCTTCAAGCAGGAGTTGTATTAGGGTGCAGTAACCTCCCCCCACCTGAGGCAGATGGGGAATAGCTCCCATCAGTGCCATTCCTGCTCGTATCAAGGAGAATTGGCATGGCAGAGAACAACCAGAGGGATACATGAGAGTAAATACATATTCAAGTCACAGGATTTAATGAATCCCTTTCCCCTAATTGCCAGCTTCTAACATGTCCCTGCAGAGAAAGCTAGTTACTGATTCTCCCTGGAATTCTTACGGGCAGTCACTCTCCTTTCCCAAAGCCGAGGCTGCTACTGCTACACTTCCCTTTGAGTCAAGGAAGGACAATTTCAGACGTCCTTTCCTTGTTCAGATGATAGAGGTCTGTGATTCACTTTTATCCCACATTTGATTTACGTAGAACAAACAACACCCAGTCTGGCTCTTTCATTTTTCAGAGGAGCAGTCTCTTTGCTTTATTGTACTCCGCAAAGGTGTATTGGAGCATCACACTCAGGCACTGGAACCAGCTGCCTCCCATCCCTTGTAGCTCTGTGGGAAGTGGAAAGAGACACTGTCCATCTTTCACTGAGCGTTCCGCAGTCCCCATTCTGCAGGCACAGACACAGACACACACACACACACACACACACACACGCCCAGTCCAGCACGACCTAGCCACAGCCTCCCTGTCACCAGTACAGAAGACCACGGTGAACATATAGATGCTGCCTCAGGACTTTTTTTCCCTTCTTTTCTTTCTCCCGCCCTCCCCCCACCAAACCTTTTTTTTTTTTTTTTTCCAGCCTTGGCATAAAATGGTCAAATGATGTTCTACTGCAGAATTCAATTTCACAGTTCAGTTAGGTCCTTGATTACACTGCCAAATTCAGATTAATGTGCATTTAACGAACATGGATCAGGGGAATTCTGGCTGACAGCCAGCTGTAATCGGAGCAATTGATAGCTGTGTGGAGTTTTATGCCCGTCCACCCCAGCGTACCACTGGTGAAATTGATTGATTAAATGAATTCATTGCTATAATTATTTATAATTTTGATACATCGCAAGCCTGTGTCTGACCCTATCCTTGGAGACGTTGTGCTCATTGTCGAAGGGTAGTCCCGCTGAGTTGTTAGCCCTGGATTATTTATGCCCGTATAATATAGCCTTTTGTTTGTTTTGTGCCCTTATGTTTTGATTCAGTTTGAATAGAGACATGAAAGGGCACAGTTCTTTAAGAATTAATTTATGTGGTATACTTGAAGGCAACTAAAAAATGGAACCTAAACTACGAATGCATGTTATTGAGCATTTCAAAGAGGAAGCAAACCAAAACTGCGTATAAGTTCTTTTAGTGTTTTTAAAGAATCCCGTAGAGAGAATTCCTTTTCAGAACGTATTCGATTTTCAATGATAATTACTGGTCTCATAGCACTGCAGCTAAGCACTTTGGCAGGTTTGGTGATAATTTGCAAAACGGTCTAGTCTGCTCTTATTACATCTTGCCATTTGGAAGTCCCCCCCTTAAAAGTATGTGGACCATGGTCTCATTTCTATGAAGTTACTCTTTCACAAAATCCCAGGACCATTCTCTCAGGAGGGGTGGGAAGAAAGCCTTTCTGGTGTTGTTTTCCACCCCTGCTTCTAGTCCTGTGCCCTTGCAATGTCTTCAGAGGTGAACCACTTACATAGATGTTTTGGAAAGGTACATTGGATTTGCTTGTTAAATATCTGTACCTTTCGTTGGCCTGCTTCTACTGCATTGTGGTTTCACTAAATGATTAAAATCTATATCCGTCTCAAGATACTACACTCTGAATGTACTTTTTTTTTTCTAGAATATATATTTGTAGATCAGTTGTGAAAAAGATCACACAAGTCAAGCTTTACTCCTTTGAAAGCCTTGCTTACATGCACAAACGTGTGTGTCTGTGCAAAACAATATACATGAACAAATTCATCAGATTTTTTCACCCATTTCCAAATATAGGGTATCATGGGAAAGATTATTTAGAGTAAGACAATGAAATAATTAGAACAGTTTAAGGGCCATGTAAGAGGGCCACGAGGGCTTGTTACAGAAGAAAGCTCGGGCTTGCTTTCTTCTTAGCAAAAGAAAGGACATTACTGTAGGTGAACACAAAGTTCTGGTCTGGCCAACGCAATAATGAAAGTGATGAGTTCTGTACATAGATGATCAGCTCATTTTGCTGTGATGGTTATTTCTTTGCTGTGTATTTTGAGCTGATTTCTCTAAGCCAACACTTCAAAAAAAAAAAACAAAACAAAACAAACTTAATTTATCTTCACCTCCCTCACCACCCCAGGCATTATCATTCATCATTTTCTGGCCCTTGTATTTCTAGCATTCTGCTCCTGGCCTTCCAGACATCTGAGCCCCTGGTGAAACACTTTAACCATGCTTTTGCTCTGTAGTTGTCTTTCCACACCATGCCCACCTCTGCTCTGACCATGTCTACCTTTTTATCACTGAAGGGTATCTCTGACAACATATCAAAGGCCCAAGTTCTAAAGTGACATTATCTGAATTTGAATCCCACCTCTACTTTTTTTATTTTAATGTTTGTTTATTTTTGAAAGACAGAGAGAGAAGAGAGAGAGAGTAGGGGAGGGGCAGGGAGAGAGGGAGACACAGAATCCGAAGCAGGCTCCAGGCTCTGAGCTATCGGCACAGAGCCCAACACAGGGCTTGAACTCACAAACCGCAAGATTGTGACCTGAGCCAACGTCAGACACTTAACCGACTAAGCCACCCAGGCGCCCCAACCAACTCTACTTCTAAATAGCTTTCAGACCTTTGCATAAGCTGCTTGAACTCACTGTGCTTCAGTCTCCTTATCTGTAAAATGGAACAATTATGGGGCCTATCTCATTGTGTAACTTGAGGTTTAAATGCATCTATGTATATAAAGTGTTTAAAACAGTCCCTGGCACATGGAAACCACTCAGCAAATGTCAATTATCATTATTAACATTTATATGTATCACTCCTACAGGGATAGACTTCTAAAAGAGCAGTTGGTTAATGGAAGGGGCCCTGCTTTGGCTCCCATTAACATGCCCCTGCATTCTTTCAAGGAGTGAGTGTCTCAGCCTTGATTACACAGAGCGGGGAGGTGACAAGTAATGGTAGAAATGTCAAGACAGGCAAGAATGCAGGCCTGTAGTGCCAATGTGCCTAGCGCCTGGGACATCTAGACATCCTCCCCCTCGGAGTGAAAGACTGACCTGAGCAGAAGAAGAACTGGGTTGTGCAATCCTCCTGAGGGAATGGAGGGCCATTTGCCTTGGATGGCTAGTGGTGGGGGTTGGGGGGGTAGTTTTACCTCCCTGAGGCTCCATTTTATCCACAATAAAATGGGATAAATTTCCCCTTTCTTGACTCTCAGAGTGAAAAAGAACGAGGCTGGCACAAATAGGCCAGCAATACTATCATGGAACCCACAGTTGGGTGGGTTAATGACCCAACTGAAGGCTATAGGTCAGCAACATGGTGGCCCTGAGCCAGGACATTCACTTCTCCTTCCCAAAGTCAGCTGTTAGTCTGTCATCTTCTCCTTGAACCGATGGAAACCTGGAGGGAGGACCACATGTTCTCTCCCTGGAAGCAGTCAATTCTCCTTCTACAGATACACCTCGAATTTTGTTCAAAAATTGTTTCTTGTGAGAGTGGTTGCTCCTCACCCATCACTTTTTTTTTTGAGTCTGTGCCTCTTACCGGCAGGCATGAAAAACAGTAGCACGGTTTTGTCTCTAAAACCTAATTTCAAAGATGTTTAGCTCCCAGTGAACAACTCAGCCTTCCCTCTCTGACTGGAAATGGTCCCATTCATGTAGGCAGGCCTCCTTTTCTTTATGCCACACGTTGGCTGCTAAGAGTAGGCTCGGATAATGCTGTTGACAGTCGGTAAAGGAGAGAAGTGGCCTGATGTGGTACGGAGTGGTGTTTGCGATTCCTACTGGATTTTTATTTTTAATATATCTTCAGAGATCAGTTACACATGCTTGTGGGGAATGAATTCAATTTCGCTTAAAGTACAGGAGCCAGGCCTCCACGGAAGACACCGCGGGATGAGGCCATGTGATAGTTCCCAGGACATACTTTCAAAAATAAAAGTCATAGACCCCGCTTCCCCTCACATGCTGGCCTTGTAATTAGCCTGGGCCTGGCTAATCTCAAACTTAATTTAAGGGAAGAACCCAGTTGTTTAATTCACACTGACATTTTATTCCCCCTCCCCACATCACAGAAACAAACCAGTTTTCCCTGAGTATAGCACAAATTCAGCGTGATTTCAAATACAGCATCTTAATTATAATACAGTATTCAGTAGATTATAATTAAAACCATCTTTGCTGATTGTTTTGAGGATACATTATACATTAGTATAGGAATACATTTGCTACCAGTATATTATATTCAATAAGTGCTAGCTGGGCTTTTAAAAAAATATGTTACTATTTCTTTTCTCTTGCATTCCCACTATGCTAAGGACTTTCTATAATGATACCAGCATGTAGAGTATATTGGCCAGTCACTATTCAAATCCTTTGATGTGCGTTCAGTCCTTCAGAGCTCACAATGACCTAAAGAGGTAGTTACTATTGTTACAATTCCCATTTTACCGATGAGAAAACTGGAGTGCAGAAGTTTAAATAACTTGCCCCATGTCACACAATGTGTAAATGGCAGAAAACATTTTTGAACCCAGAGCCTGTTTTCTTAGACATTAGGTTGCTCTAGGTTTAGCCTCATCAAAACCCTGTGAGGGAGGTATTTATGATCCCCATTTTACAGATGAGAAAACTGAGGCTCAGAGAGGCTTAGCGATTTGACTAAAGCCATCAGAGTCAGAATTGAACCCTAAGTATGTCCCTCAAAAGCATGTGTTCTCTTGCTGAACAGCCAGGATGGGGCCCTGGCTTCAAAGTACCCTTGTTCCTGCTGGGTGGTGCAAGGCTGCCTGAATGGTGAACTCACCTGAGTAGATTCTGGTGTTTTCATGACTAGGAAAGACTTCACTGCTGGATGTGCACAGGCCAGCACTGTCATCTGGGAGCCAATGAACAGTGCAAAAGAAGTGAGAATGGTTCCATGGTAGGAATTTTAAGGAGCCAACTGTGTTCAACTCTTGCTGCCAGACTTCTGGGATAGGTGTGTGATGATGTGTGATGAGGCAGGAGCTTGGAACACCTGCTGTCTTCCAGGTGACCACCATATTGCCAGATCCAATGAGCAACATGCCCCATCCTACTTCAGTTCTCCATGGCATTTGACATGCTTCATTACTTCTTCCTTTTTGAAATGTTTTCGTACCTTGACTCAGGACCACCTAGTCCCTTACTTTCTCTCCTACATTTCTGGCTACTTCTTCTGTGCTCCTTTATGCAACATCTTCCTGCCTTTTCTGGTCTCTGAATGTTGGGGTCCTTGGATTTTCTCTTACACATGCAACATCATGGCTTTAATACCAACTAAACGCCAGTGATGCTCAGATGCATGTCTTAGCTTCATCTCTTTCCTGGACGCAAAGCATGTCTAAGTCACCTAAGCAACATCTCTGCGTAGATGCTTGATGGTTCTCCCAAACTTAACGCAGCCATGCTGGAATTCTTTGTTTCCCCCATGTAATAATTAGCTTTTGCCATGTAACAGATTATTCTAAAACTTAATGATGTAAAACAATAATAAACATTTATTACTATTTATTACCTCACACCGTTTCTTTGGGTCACTTCTCTGTGACTTACTTACTAAGCTGGATGATTCTGGCCTTGAGATTCTCATGAGGTTGCAGTCAAGATGTCAGCCAGGTCTAGTCATCTGAAAGCTTGACTGGGACCAGACGATCACTTCTAGGATGGCTCATATGGCTGTTGGTGGAAGACCTCAGTTTCTGACTCTTGGCAGGAGACCTTGCACTTGGACCTCTCTATTGAATCCCTCAAGACATGGCAGCAAGAGAAAACCAGGACAGGTATCCAAGAGAGAAGGCAGAGGAGCCACAATATCTTTTTTGGTCATGGAAGGCACTTGCTATCACTTCCACTATATTCTTTTGGCCAGACAGATGAGCCTGCTACAGTGTAGGAGGGGACTACCCCAACTACAATAGCCAATCTAATCTCAACTCACACGGACCACAATAAGCTAACAGGCATTCCTGTTTCCTCTTTTGCCACAAAGGTCTTTTCTGCTCCAGCATGCAGATCAGGATCAATATTAAGCTCATGTTTCTCTTCTCAGCAACCTCCAATGGTTCCCATCTTACTCAGAGTGACAGCCAGCGCCCTTGCCATGGTGTACATGATCCCCTCCTAGCTGCTTTTCTGGCCATCTTTCCAAAATGACTCCCCTGCACTCTAGACGAACCTCTGTGCTATTCCTCAAGCCTGTATTTTCTTAGAATTCTGTGTGTGCTGTGCCCTCTCCCCAGACTACCCCTCCCCACATAGACATTGGGCCTATTTCTTCATGTCAGCCAGGTTACTGCTCAAATGGCACCACCTCAGAGAGGCCTTCCTTGGCCATTACATCCAAGATGGCATCTCATTAATCTCAAGCCCCTTGCTTTGTTTTATTTTCTTCATGTCTTTATTAATACTGGACTGCATACTGTATATTTATTGGTTTTCTTATTTATTACCTGTCTCCTCTAGAATATAAACCCCAAGAGGGCAGAAATACCGTCCATTTTTATTATTGCTGGACCTTCCCATGGCACCTAAAGTGGTGCCTAGCACCTAACAGTTGCTCAAAGATTAATCAGTGGGCTTCATGAATGTACTACATGGGAGCAATGAATTTATTTGGAAAGGTACTACCCAGTAGAACTTTCTGCAGTGGTGAAAATGTTGTATATCCATGCTGTCCAATGTGTGGCTATTGAATACTTAAAATGTATCTGAATACTGTAACTGAGGAACTGAATGTTTTATTTTAATTTTTTTGTTGATTTCAATTAAGTAGTTACATGTAGCCAGTATCCATATATTAGAGTAGATATAGATCCTTGAGATAGATGGGGGGTGGGGGCATATACGTGTCATTTCCTGTACATCCCAGTAGAGTGGTAGAGATTTCCTAGGGTGCTGTGTTAGTATAATAAAAAATCTTTTTGGAGAGCTTTCTGTGTACCCAGCACTGTGTTGTCATCAGAATATTATATATGAGTGCATTGAGCGATTAGTGCATTCTATCCTGGGCAAGGAGGTGAATGTGGCATGATGTGGTATATTCATGACCTCAGCCATTCCAGGGGTAGTCAAAGATCCTTCCTGATACCTCTCAGGGAGCAATTGCTGGCTGTACATCAAGTATCACATAAACCCCTCAATGACTTCCCCTACCCTTGTTCTGTCTTCCCTCCCTATATTCCTCTGTTGAGTTCCCTCAATCCATCCTTAATTACCAGAGTAAAGTGTTCTCTGCCAGAATCCTTTTGAAGGATGACCAAATTTCCTTTCACACACACAGCCCTGCAAATTTTGGCTGCTCTCAATTATATTTCTACATATTTGATGAGAGCATTGTACTTACCTTATGGTCCATACTGAAAAGCTGCTTAGCACAGGGAACAATATTTTTCCTTTTACATATATCTGCTAGGTTATATGTGTGGGTAGTACATCCCCCCTCCAGTAGATGGGTTCAAAAGCATGGACAAAGGCCTTCTATCCCTATCTCATTGAAGACTAACACCCGTTAATGACAAATGGGATCTTACATTCCCAAAAAAGAAAACAAGGCCTAAATACACATTGGATAAGGCACATTTTAACTAAAACTCTCCGTGTGGTTCAGATGAGGGGGGAGAAAGCCCTCTCCTAGGAGCAGTGGGTACAGTTGTTGCCCAGCCATATCCCTTCATCACCTATTGCTTCTGTCTGCCAACACTGCTTTCCTTTGTCTAAAGCAGTAGTTCTCAGCCAAGAACAATTTTACCCATATTCTGGGGATATTTGAAAACATCTCAAGAAATTTTTGCTGGTAATGACTGGCAGAAGAGACTGCTCCTGGCATCTAGTGGGTAAAGGCCAGGGATGCTGCTAAACATCCTGCAATATCCAGGGCAGTCGCCCACACAGTTATCTGGACCCCAAAATCAATAGTACCAAAATTGAGAAATTCTGGTTCTAAGAGCTTTCTCTACCCACTGGAGCCTACCCAGCCCAGAACATGGCAGGCCAGAAGTACCAGGAAACTAATATCCATGGAAGCAGATGTTAAACAGTGTTTTAAAGGGAGCTGGTGCATAAATATTCCAGCTCTCTGCCCCTCAGATGGGATAACTCCCAGGTACCTGCTTAATATAGTCTCTGAGGATGCAGGGTTACCTAGTGGAATTAGGTTCCCTGTTTCATTGGTAACTTGCTGTGCCTTTTAGGGTTCACTAGAGAAACAGAACCAGTAGGGGTGTGTGTGTGTGTGTGTGCGCGTGCGTGTGCGCGCGCGCGCACACACAGAGAAAATGAGTCCTCTGTGGATGACCTTAGTCTTTTCACTTAAAGCCTTCAACTGATTGGATGCAGCCCACCCACTTTATGGAGGGCAGTCTGCTTTGCTCAAAATCTACTCATTTAAATGTCAATGACATCTAAAAAATACCTTCACAGTAATATCTAGACTAGTTTTTGACTAAACAACCAGATGCTGTGGCCTAGCCAAGTTAACTCATAAAATTAACCATCATAGTCTATGACTCACCCTTTATTGGTTTTCCCCTTCCTTGTCTCACTTCATAACTCCTGGGATCACCTCTCACCATTTATATTCAAATCCAGGTCTCATAGTCTGCTTCTGGGGATTTTAGTAGGGAAAGGGGAAGAAAGAGGCTGGATGGGGGTAGAGGGTAGGGAAATGGTGGAAGCAGGGACAACCTGGGACCTCACAAGGTAAGTGTCACCCACGACCATGTTGTATAATGGCACTCTTCATTCAGGCCAACTGTGGGTTGGCTCACTGACTGCGGCATTCAGATCTAGCATGTGAATATTTTCCATCCGTGTCTGTCTTCCCAGGTGGATTACGATCGAGCACAGATGGTCCTCAGCCCTCCCCTGTCAGGGTCTGACACCTACCCCAGGGGGCCCGCCAAACTACCTCAAAGTCAAAGCAAAGCAGGCTACTCCTCAAGCAGCCACCAGTACCCATCTGGGTACCACAAAGCCACCCTCTACCACCACCCCTCCCTGCAGACCAGTTCACAGTACATCTCCACAGCTTCTTATCTGAGCTCTCTGAGTATCTCATCCAGTACCTACCCCCCACCCAGCTGGGGCTCCTCTTCAGACCAGCAGCCCTCCAGGGTGTCCCATGAACAGTTTCGGGCTGCTCTGCAGCTGGTGGTCAGCCCCGGAGACCCCAGAGAATACTTGGACAACTTTATCAAAATCGGAGAAGGGTCAACTGGCATTGTGTGCATCGCAACTGAGAAACACACAGGGAAACAAGTTGCAGTGAAGAAAATGGACCTCCGCAAGCAACAGAGACGAGAACTGCTCTTTAATGAGGTATGCGGTGTGTTCAGATCATTATTTCTCTCCTATGTAACATTTATTTCCCACGCAAAAATATTGCACATACAGTGTAGGACACTAGAAAGCAATGAAAATGTAAATACAAAAATAGTGCCCCCATAATCCTTCTGGTCTTTCTCTATGCATGTATGGCTGCTACATTTACAAAGTACTGATGTGGATCAGCCACTATGCTAAGCACTGATATGGCCTGATTTGCACAACAACCCTATGAGACCGACGTTATTGCTATAGCAACAAGGAAACCTGGACTCAGGTTAAGTGACTAGCCCAGGGTCATAGAGCAGGTCAATGATAGATCTGGGATTTGAATTCTAGCAGATTCCAAAGCCTCATGCTACACTGTCTATGTAGATGTATATATACATTTTACACATGGTGGTGATACCATGTATATACCCTTTATAGCCATTTTTTAAAAATCTCAATAAACAGGGACATCTGCGTGGCTCAGTTGGTTGTGTCTGACTTTGGCTCAGGTCATGATCTCATGGTTCATGAGTTCGAGCCCCATATCAGGCTCTGTGCTGGACAGCTCTGTCTCCATCTCTCAATCTCTCTCTCTCTCAAAAATAGACATTAAATTTTTTGTTAATTAAAGATTTAAAAAATAATCTCAATAAACAGAGGTCAGCTTAGTGACAGATTATCACTCTTTGGGAAATTTAAGATATGTTTTCCTAACTATAGTAATAATGAATTCTTCCTGTGGAAAATACAGAAAATGTCCCATAATCTCACAACCAAGAAATAGCTACTTTAATATTTCAATATTTCTATATTTTTTCTCTTTAGAGAAAGTAATATAAAGTATTGTCTTACAGAAAGTTTGTAACAATGAGGGCCCTCACTGATATAGTCTTATGTCATCCTTACCAGCACTGGATACTGTCATGTGATCTCTGTTAATCTGATAGAGATAAATAAATCTTCTTGCTTTAATTAACACTATTATTACTAGTGAGGCTGAATTTATCTTTATGTGTTAATAGGCCATTTTTATTTCTTCATTAAACCATATATCCTTTGCAGTCTTCAATTAGGGTGGTAGCATTTGTCTTATTGATAAGTAAGAACTATTGATATGTTAAGGAATTAACCTTTTTCTATGTGTTTGTTTCACATATTTTCCACTTCTTCATCCCCCTTTCACACTTGAGAGCTCTAAAATGCACAGAGGTGGAAAAACATGAGTTCCTGTGTCTAAGGACACAAAATGTTTTGTAATAATATTCATCGATTGATTTTATGAGAGCTTAGGGAAGAGAGATGAGCTTTTGTGGATGGAAAATTTAAGTCTTAAAGATAGCAAGTCAGGATTCCAATGTTAGATAATATGCCAGTCTCTAACAAAGGATATACCACCCATATCCCCTAACAGACATTATAAAAATACAATCACATGTGACTTTGGATCCCTCTTCTATGGAGGCTCATGTGAGGCCATCAGTGGCCTCCACATGTCTTCAGCCCCCATGGGTTCGTGTTTTCCTATGTTCCACATTTCATAGAGAACACCAGGTGGGTGGGCTTCAGTTTGTCACTTCCACGATACTGATTTCTGGAACTTATTTCCAAATCACAGTGCTAGAGCAGACAGAGCAATATAACATAGATAACTTTGTAATTTATTATTCAGCACTAATTCTGAAAATGTCACCAGAAACAGCCACAGGGCAGCAATTCTTGGATGCTCTCCCCAGGAAGCAAGTTCAAGTTAGCCTTTTATATGCCTGAGTCATGTTTGCTTTTACCCTCAAGACCTATCATTAGTATTCAGCCCAAACCTCTCTCACACTCAACCCAGATCTTCTCCCAAGATGTTAAGTTAGCCTCATGTGGCCCCACACCTACTGTTTACTTCATTCACTTGTGAGACCTACTTATCATTCACTCATTTATAATTTAGAGTTGGTGATGCTTTTGCCAGGTTAACCAATAGTTGAGTAGTCTGAAGGAGACTCTTAGAATCCTGTCCCTCCATTAATAGCCTCCCCCCAGAACAGTCAACAAAACTCCCTCTTATGAGTACAAACCTTGCCAGGGTTCTGCCTGTTTCACTCTTATTATCCCCAAACCCAGTGCCTGGGTGCTCTGCCATTTTCTCTAAATTTACTAACTTGATTCCTTTCTATTGCTACTAGCTGCCTTCAATGCTGTCTTTTTGTCTATAGTAGACTCCTGAATAAATCTCCCCCCAAATCAATATTTCTTAATCAATTGTACTCACAGCACAGATGTGGCCACAAGAGAACAGAAAGCCAAATTTCACCGTCACAAGTCAAAAAGCATCTTTCCATTTGCCCAGGTTGTGATAATGCGGGATTACCACCATGACAACGTGGTTGACATGTATAACAGCTACCTTGTTGGCGACGAGCTCTGGGTGGTCATGGAATTTCTAGAAGGCGGTGCCTTGACAGACATTGTCACTCATACCAGGTATGTCTCTTCATTATCCAGACAAAAAATTCCAAGTGCTTATTATCTACTCCAGGGTAAGTCTTCAATGGCTATCTCTATGAACTCTATAAATTGTGAGCCCTTGGAAGTCAGGGAATAGGGTGACCCTTTTTATTTATGTTCCCTAAGTGCCTATTGTAATATCATGTATGTAGTTCATTCATTCAATTAACATTCTATTCTCCTCGCACTCCAGAAATTCATTAATACCCAATGATTTAAAATCAGAAAGCTGCTGAGAATGGGCTTTGGTGCCAAATAATAGAATTTCCCATTCCTACATACTTTTTTTAAAAAACTTAATTTTATTATGAGTTGCCATGCTATTGCTATGTGTTCGTGCCACCAAGGGTACCTGGGTAAGGAGGAGGCAGGTGGGAAATTAGTCAGAGTTTTATGTTATAATAAGAAACCTACATAATAGAAATTCTTCAATTCTATTTTTAAATAGTCTTGCAAGTAACAATGGTTAATTGTCATTGTTACCTCTGCTCCTTGTTTCCCTGATGTATCAGTTGTGGTCATTTCATTAAGGGCTTATTGATCACCTTTGATGTGCCAAGCTGTTTCCTGAGTGCTGGGGATACAAAAATACAAAGAATTAAGGCTCAAAGATATTCCATCAAGGAAGTCACAGATTAGAAATAAATACATTATAATACCTGTGCAGAATTAGAAAGATGTATACAAGTAGCAAAGAAGAATACCTGAATATCTCTAACAGGGAGAGTAAAGAAAGATTCCCAATATAAGGTGATAACCAAGATGAGTTTTGAGAGATGCACAGGAGTTTCCTAGGAAGGCAAATGGGGGGGAAGGATTTGAGGCAGAGTGTGTGCTAAGACAGTGTTCCTCAAATTTTAATGTGCATGCAAAGTGTCTGTGGGTCTTAGTAAAATGCAGATCTCGATTCAATAGGAAGGGGCATGATACTGTCTTCTAACAAGCTCCCAGATGACACCAATTCTCCTCATTCATGGACTGCCTTGGGGAAGCAAGGGACTAAGGAACAGACCTATTTTTTGAAAAAAACACGTTACATTTGGGAAACTTAAATTTGTTCTTGGTAGTAAATAAAACTCCAAAGTATTAGGGGATGATTTTAAAGAAGGAGAGGCATTGAATGTTAGCTGACGGTGCCTAAATCATAAGTGAACCCAAATGAACAATAGGCGGGAAGCAAAATAGCAAGAAGGTATTGGGAGGCCCTGTGAGGGGTAGAATATGCTGCTGTTTCTCCACTAAAATCAGATGATGTGTCCATTGTTACCACCTACAGCTCTGGGTCTGTAGTAGACTATGTAAAAACAAAAGAACATGAGGGAAGACACGGAACGTTTATCACCAACATTTCAGATGGCAGATCTCTGTTGGTATAGCCATTGGACACAACCACCCAAAAAATACATAAGATCATCTTAACTTGTAGAAAAAAAATATACTGAAGAAACCTAAGCATAAGGCAAATGTGACTTATGTCTAAATTAATAAGAATATGTCCAAAGGAGAGAACTTTTTTCTTGTCCTGGAGAGCTTCAGATAGCTATGCATGTCTCTCTAGAGCCCTCTCTTTGTCAAGGTGGGTTTTTTTTTTGTTTTTTTGTTTTTTTGTTTTTTTTCAGTTTTTATTGTGTGTCGGTGGGATCCACTTAAGAGCTAGCCTCTCTGGAATCCATTATGTTCTCCTATTCTCTCCATCCAGTTTTGTCAATAATATTCCATTGAAAGTGGAGTAGCTCCAGAGAACAGGGAGACGTTGTATGTCAAGGAACACTGAATATTTAGAACTTGAAATCCTTTTAATCCTGAATTTAGACTTTAATCCTTAAATCATTCAAAGAGTTTCCTATACGAGATATTCAATAAATGCTTCATTGAATGATTGACTGATTAGTTAAATATCTAACCCCTTGCTACTCAAAGTGTGGTCTGGAGAATCACAGCATAATATCACCTAGAGGCTTGTTAGAAATGCAGAATCTCAGGAATTTCCTATGCGTGCCAAAGTTTTGGCCCTACCTAGCATCTTGTTAAATTACATCCTACTGATTTCTCGAGAAGGCAAAAGGAAGTGCCAAGCACTTCATACATTAACTCATGTAACCTTTCAAACCACACACCTCTTCAAAACAGAGCCAAGTTTTGGGTTTGGAATTGACTACAGAACTGAGGCATCTTTATCCCAATTCAGGCTTCCTTCCTGCAAGACTAGGAAAGCACAATCTTTCTACAGTGGATCCTGTACGAAAATTTCAAAGCCACTGAATTCAGAATCAACAGCATTTGTCACATATGCCAGTTAAAGGTGATTTTTCAGTCAGTGATGGGGGCTCAGATTTGATTAATTTTTGTTGTAGTTGACCTGTAAGTAATCTTTATGCCTGCTTCAAATAACTCGAATCCCATGGAATCCAAGAAGAATGAATTTTACTAGAGAAGGTGATTGTTGCTTTTGAATTATTTTTAAGGTATATTTGCGCTTATCCCTGCTGATGATGCTCTAGACCTCTGAGGGCTCTGCTGTGGGAAGATGAGAGAGTTGTCATCTGAAAACAATAAAGCGCAACAACCAGCCCACTCATACAAAACTGAGAACACAGAAGTTGTAGGTTTCCACTCTCCCAGACAAGACCATTTCTTCTTGCCTGCCTTTGTAACAGACCGATGCATTACTGGAAGAAGTCTCTTTGAAGAGAAGGGATACCCATCCACTTTATATGTTCAACATTCTCCCAGTTGGTCATCTCTTTGGATTTTACTTTGAATCCTAATTTTACTCAGGGTTTGCTGGCATCAACAAGACTGACACAAATTCAGGGTCATCCGTTTCCTTGTCCTTCTGAGCTAAGAGTTACTTGGGATTGGTTTTCAAGTCAGTCCTTAAATTTGGGCTCTGGTCAGTCACACCCTCTATCTCTCCTGACAGTGTTCTTTTTGTATGATGGTTTGTTTTAGGAGCTCTTTCCACATTTGCTATCTGGTCTAGGCCTCACGCTGTGTGTGACAGGAAGGAAGTTTTATACCCAGATGAGTTAGGCAGATACCTCCCTGCGTCATTTTGAGGGTACCAAGAAGCCCCTGCTATTCAAATAATTCTTCCCACTTAGGTTCCTCAGTGGCTGAAAAGCCATTCATATGAATTGCAATGTCAGCGTGATGCCATGGGGACAGTGGAAATGCATGGGTCTGAACTCAAAAACAAGTGGGGTTAGAATCATGGTCTGGTCAGTTTCTTAGCTGTGTGACACCTAAGGCAGGTTACTTGACCTCAATCTCCTCTGAAACCAGAACCTTTCTTCAGAAGGGTGCAGCGATGACATGTGGGAGCACATATCCAGTGCTGTGCTTGCCTTTCCCATACCCATGATCCATTTGTTCAAGTGTCATCCATTCACAGTTATTAGTAACTAACTAAGGCCAGTTTTCTTCTTGATGGAAGGACCTATAGCAACAGGAATCTCTAGCCCCTAGAGACAGGGCTAGTGCTAGGGCATCTTTGAGATCCAAAGACTGTGTTGTCTGAGTCCAGCCTTGAAGAGAACCATAGGTGTCCCCATTTCCAAGATGAGGAAAAAAAGAGACCCAAGGAAGTTAAAAGGGCTTGGTCAAGGTCACCTAACAGGCATACTTGAAACGTTGGCTGTATTCAGTACACTCTCTCTGTAGGACTCTGGAGGTTTGTACAATACCTAAGGAATTACCCATGAGAGTCTAAGGAAGTACATTTGCATTAATGACCCAAAAGCCAGCAGTAGGGGGGGGGGTCTCTTTCCTTTGGCTTATATTTGGTCCCTGTCATCATCAGTGCCAAGCCTTAGGTTCTGGGAGTCACATTCTAAGATTTCTTTGTACTTGCCTGTAGATTTTCCAGACATGGGCTGGAGAGCATGGACTGGTACAATAGAACCAAGGGAACTGCCTCTCTTGATCATTTCAAAGATGTTCTTAAAACTGTCTTCACTCCTTAAATGTTATTTCCTTTCTAGAATGAATGAAGAACAGATAGCCACCGTCTGTCTGTCAGTTCTGAGAGCTCTTTCCTACCTTCACAATCAAGGAGTGATTCACAGGGACATAAAGAGTGACTCCATCCTCCTGACAAGTGATGGCCGGGTAAGATTTCATGTTTGGCCTCTACATGGTTTACCTTGTCACTTTGTCTGTCATGGGCATTCTCCTCCGGAGAATACTTTCTCATAATTCTAAGTTTCCTTGCTCACAAGTCACCCACTGCCCTTCCCAGAAGGCTCGCCAAAAGGAAATTACTATTCTCTGTGTCATTCTGTTAGTCAGAATTCTCTGTGATCTGAATTTGATGGATGACTTTCCCCTTTAACAATGAGTGTAGGAAGTAATAGAAACTATGAAAATTTCTTTTTCTTCTTTGTTCTTATTTTTGTTGGGGGAGAAGAGAGGACTTTTCTGGGGATTTGTCCACCCTCATTGTGGGGTTGTGCATGTCTGTAATATCTCTCAGAGTTCCTGAGGGAAATACGAGACAAACTCCAGCAGACAACTTGAGGAGAGTTTAATAACCGTGTCGGCAGATGTAGACAAGTCATAAGGAAGAGAATATGAGGATTAGTGTGGTACTCTAGAATGGAGTGCCACTCTTACTACCCCCTGCCTGAGGAAGTGAGACAGGGAACTGGCTACTGGAATCTGAAAATAAACATTGTTGTCTGAAGTGGGATGCCTGGCAGGAACTCTGATCTTTGGTGGAAGACAGACCACGGTAAATCTGCAGGATCGGAGCTGGGAGGATAAATGCCTAACCTTACTTCATTCCTTTCTTCTGGTCCCTCACGGGTTCTCCCCATTGGCTGAACCCAATCAGAAGCCATCAGTAAGGTCAACACAGGTTGGCCTCCCAGGGCTCAGAGAAGGGAGGAGAATAGATCTGGAAAGGCAAACAAAAGATATCCATCACACTAGCTTATCCCCAGGCCCAGATTTCTGCATTTCCCATTACTACAGCCTGCTCAAGGGATTCTGCTGAAACTCATCAGCCATGCTGGGTTACAAAAGGATATAGAATACGATAGCCAGGGGATGAATGAGTTGACGTTTCAAGACAGTCTTAGTTAGATGGAAGAGTTTTGAAGCATAGATTTTCATCATCTAGACCCTTTTAACCTCCCTGAAACTCCCCCCCAGAGGTAATGGCCATGGCATGTAGGGAGCCAGCTGTCCCTTTAATATACCTGTCTTTTAAAACCTCAGCCATGTGGAAAATGTTCATGTCACATTAGAATTGCCCAAGAATGATCAGAGGGCAGCCAGAAGAAACTGCCGAAGCACTTTGGCTTTTCTCAAGGGAAAAGATTGTTTCGAAATCTCTTTTGTTTTGAAGAGATTGTCAATTCTATTGTGGAAAATTCAGGAAATTCAGAAAAGTATAAAGGACAGAATAAAGATCACCCTTAATACCATTTCCCATTTTTCCCCACATTTCCCTGTATAGCATACTTGCAAACTTGGAATTATTTTTTAATGGGCGGTTTTAAGTACTGCTTTTTGCATTACTATGGCTGAATTTTTTTAAGTTTTTATTGATTTATTGTGAGGGAGAGAGAGAGAGAGCACCTAAGCAGGGGAGGGTGAGAAATAAGGAGAGACAGAATTCCAAGCAGGCTCCGCACCATCAGCACAGAGCCCCTATACCAGTCTTGAACTCATGAAACGTGAGATCATGATCTGAACTGAGATCAAGAGTCCGACGCTTAACCTACTGTACCACCCAGGTGCCCCATGAATTTTTTTTTTAAGAGGATATGGGAGTATGCCTTAGTCAGCTTTTGCTACATAACAAACCACTCTACACTTAGTGGCTTAAAAAGACAACCATGTATTCGCTCACAGTTCTGGGTCAGCATTTGAGCTGCCCTCTGCTGGAACAGCTTGTCTCTGCTCCATGTGGCATCAGCTGAGCTCACTCTTGCTTCTGTGGCCAGCCTGCTGCTGATGGCCTCACTCCTTCGACCGGCACTCGCCATGTGTCCTGCATCTCCCAGCAGACTATCACAGGCTTATTTCCATGGTGTCTATGACAAGGTTCCCAGCAGGAGCAAGGGAGGCAAGCCTCAGTGCACACTTTTGAACCCTCTGCTTGTATCTTGTTTGCTAATGTCCCTATGGGCAAAATAAGTCACACAGTCAAGCCTAGATGCATGGGATAGGGAAGTAGACTTTACCTGTTGATGAGAGAAGATGCAGAGTCACATTGCAAAGGGATGTGGGTCCAAGGAGAAGAAAGGTATGTGGCCATGTTGCACATTCTCCCAGACAGGGTGCTATGGGAAATGGGTTGGAACCTTCCCCTGGCCGGACTCAGGAAAGTACTTATGCGAGGTTCCATGACCTCAGAACACAATTTACAAAGCACTGAACTGGTCCACAGCTTGGCCCTCAGGACTGGTGCTTACAGAAAAAAAGAAAAAGAAAAAGCTGGGCCATTTCAAGCCAGGCTTTTGCCCCTTATTTCTGGAGACTGCTGACAAAGACTTCCTTGCTACAAGTACATGTCAGATGTCAAAATCAGACATGAGACTAAGATAATTCATTTAAATCAGCTTAAAGATCTCCCCTCCCCACAATGTACAAAAGGTTATTAAATCATTCGGTGTCATTCTTGAGGGTGGACCTATGCTTCAAACATGTCCTGCATTTCCATGTACCCAGCAAAGAGTTCCTGGGGGCTGGCACATGGTAAGTGCTTTTAGTCTTACTGGTTTGCTCACTCCCTCCTTCCACAAATACTCACTGAATATCTGCGCTGTGCCAGGGGAGTTCTAGGTCCTACAGGTGAACAAAGCAAAACTGCTACTTTCATTAAGCTTATTTGGGACATGGGGGTAGGATAAATCCACAAATAAAATCATCTCCAGGCAGGCGGTGATAAGCACTAAGTTTTCGATAATTAATTTAAGCAGAGTAAGGATATGGTAGAAAGTGATAAAAGTGTGGGGTCATAGAAGTCCCCCTGAAGTGATGATGCTACAGCAGAGACTGAGGGAGTAGGTACAATGGCTGTCAGGGTGAGAGTGTTCCAGAAAAGGCAACAAGCAACATGTGGAGTGGATCCTGTGGCTCTTGGCCATGTTGCCCAGAGTGTGCTCATTCACACCTCAGGACAACACACACACCATATTGACTCTAGTGGGCTCCTTCAGTTTCCGTAGAGAAAGGAATTTTTTTTTTTTTAAGAATGAGAGCCAAGGGGTACCTGGGTGGCTCACTTGGTTGAGCATCTGACTTTTGATTTTGGCTCAGGTCATGATCTCATGAGTTCAGGGGATTGGGCCCCACATAGGGCTCTGTGCTGACAGCACAGAGCCTATTGGGATTCTCTCTTTCCCTCTCTCTGCCTCTGTCCCACTTGCGCTGTCTCTTCCTTTCTCTCTGTCCCTTCCCGGCTTACTCATGTGCACTCTTTCTCTCAAAATAAATAAATAAATTACTAAAAAAATTTGAAAAAAGAGTAAGAATCAGGATAGAGTGTGGCTACTTCAAGAAAATTTTGTACTAATTTGTTTCGTACTCATTTATTAGAGCATGAAGTTTTGCAGTGGAGAAAACATTCTCATTTACTTATTGTTGTTGTAACAAATCACTCCAATGCTTAGGGTCTTGAAAGTCACTTCAGTGTTTTTATATGGCTCTGGCGGTTGGCTGGGCTCTACTAGCCAGGACTGCTCTGATTCGTGGTGAGACACTGCATCTAGAAGTCTTCCTCACTTACATGTCAGGTAGTCAGGGCTGGCTGGTGGCTGGGCACTCAGCTGAGCCATCAACTGGAACACCTACAATGTGACCTCTCTGGGTGGCCTTCCCCACAGCATGGAGGCTGGACTCCAAAAAACCAAGATGGAAGCACGTGGAATTTTTATGACCCAGCCTCAAAGTCCCCGAAGGCCACTTCTCCTGCAGCTACAGGCCTTCCAGCTCAGGAGGAGGGAATGTAAAGCCCTCTCCAGTGGGAGGAGGATCGAGTTATATGGTCAGAAGAGCTCATGGGCTGGGGGATATTATTGTTGGCTTTTTCTGGAAAGCATTGTCATGTAAGCTGTATACTGAGTTTTCTTCTTGGTGGGAGATGTGCAGCATCATTAACCCTTAGAGAAGTACAAATTAAAACTAGGATATGCCACTTAATACCTAGAGGACTGGCTAAGATAAAAAATAGTGATAATACCACTTATGGGAATGTGAAATAGTAGACACTCTGGAAAACAGTTCCTTTCAAAACTAAAAATGGACTTTCCATGCAATTGCATTCTTAGGCATATATTCCAGAAAAAAAAATGGAAACTTATTTTCACACAGAAATTTCCACACAAACGTTTATAGCAGTTTTATTTATAAAAACCCAGAACTAGAAACAACCCAAGTGTCCTTCACAGAGTGAATGGTCAAACAGATGGTGATTTGTCTATACCATGGAATACCACTCAGCAAAAAGAAACAGGAATGAATGAGTGATACATGTAAGAGCTTGGATGAACCTCAAGGAAATTGTCCTAAGTGGGGGGAAAAAGCCAATCTCAAAAAGATACATGCTGCATAATTCCATGTATATTACATTTGTGAAATAACATAATTATAGAGATGCACAACAGCGTAGTGGTTGCAGGGGTGAGGGACTGCAGGGCGATTGTAAAGGGGCAGCACAAGGAGTCTTATGGTGACAGTAGAGTTGGGTACCTTGAGTGTGGGGGTTGTTACTCAAGCCTACAATATGATTCAGTTGCAGAGTATTTACACACACTCACACACTACATACATAAATGAGTTCATGTACAAATGATTATATCCTAGCAAGCTCTATGGACTGTACCAACACCACTTTCTTTGTGTTGATATTATACTACAGTTGTATAAGATGCCAGCAGGAGGGAAGACTGTGTGCACATTTCTTTGCAGCTTCTTATGAATCTAGAATTATTTCAGAATAAAAAATCTAGAAGAGACAGTGAATTGCTCAGGTTTCTTTTAAAAGGATAATCCTTTCTGGCCTCTTCCAAGACTAGAAGGGGATGATTTGCTATCAAAGTTAAACCGTTCGCTGTTTTTCTGTTGCAGAAATAATGTCTAGTGAGTCACTAATTCGCATTTAGCAGGGGGAAGAGGGGGGTGGTATTTGGTGTTTGAAAAGGAAAATGAATAGAGCAGTTGCAAGAATTACATGAAGTAATCTGTGTAAAACCGGTCAAAGAAAACCAGGTACAAGGTAGATGCTCAGAGAGGATGATACCCCCTTTTTAATTAAATTCATCTATGATCTTTCTTTGGCCCAAGACTTACATTTGAGAGATGATACTTAGGAGCCACTAGACACTGAATGATTTAACTTTTACCAAATTCATTGGCTAGAATGGCATTCAAACCCATGATCTATTAAGCCAAGTGCCTATATTGAAAAGGGACATACACGGTGATTTTTATGGCCCTCTTTTTTTTAACTAAAATTTGATTGCCACAATTCACGAACCAGGACATTTCACATAAAATTTCAGATTCCTGTCTTCCTTTAAAAAATCTAAGTATCTTTGGGGCACCTGGGTGGCTCAGTCAGTTGGGCGACCGACTTCGGCCCAGGTCATGATCTCACGGTTCATGGGTTCGAGCCCTGTGTTGGGCTCTGTGCTGACAGCTAAGAGCCTGGAGCCTGCTTTGAATTCTGTGTCTCCCTCTCTCTCTGCCCCTTCCCCACTCATGCTCTGTCTCTCTCTGTCTCTCAAAAATAAACACTGAAAAAAATTTTAATAAAAAATAAAAAAATAAATAAATAAATAATCTAAGTATCTGGGGTACCTGGATGGCTCAGTCGGTTAAGCATCCGACTCTTGATTTTGGCTCAGATCCTGAGCTCACAGGTGATGGGATCGAGCCCCCAGTTGGGCTGTGTGCTGACAGCATAGAGTCTGCTTGGGATTCTCTCTCTCTCCCTCTCTCTGCCCTCCCCTGCTCTCATGCACTCTCTCTTTCAAAATAAATAAACATTTGAAAAAATCTAAGTATCTGACAACAGTGTGCCTGAATTCACACATGGCAGTAATGGCGGTGGTGTGATGAGGGTGAATAGCGCCTTGGAGAATGCTGTTGGTGCCACACCCATACCTTCACCAGACTCCGTCTTTCAGTACTCACTAGTTCTACCTCCCAGTGCCACCACTGGCATCCCTTTTTCTGGGGACTTTCTCCAGCTACTGCAGTCTGTTCTCCCAGTACACAGAAGGCTAGAAATTCCAGAGAATTAACATTCATGTTCCCTAGGAGCAGCCCAGGATTAAGTGATGGGAGTTGCTGTAGAAATACCCAGCTCTCTTGTCCTTGTGTGGACTAGCTCTGAGGCACTGTTCTGTGGTCTCCCAGACTTCCTCATCAGGAATGAGCTCTAGTTCCCACAGTGGTAACTAACCTTTGACTGACTGCCTTCCCTTCCCTGCTATATATCTCCGTTTCACTACCAGTGTTTCCTATGTCTCCCCAGTAAATGACTTGCACTGACTCCTTGTCTCACAATGTGCTCAGAGGGGGCAAGGGCTGAACTAATCCAACCTCCAGAGATAATGTAATGTGTTTGTACCCTCTCTTTCACAGGATTTAAAATGAGGGTAAAGGGTAGAAAAGTGGCCATAGATGTCAACAAGGGCCTGTGACTATTCCACACCCCCTGTACTATGCCCTGACAATCATCTGGAAGTCAGTGTCTCTTCACCAAAGGCATGTACCCCTAGTTTTCCATGGTCTTCACCCAACCCATTAAATTCATTGATAATTTGCCTGGCCCCCTTAGGCATTTGAGTGTTTTTGTCTCTCAAATAACTGGAATTTTAACAATTAGAAGACCTGAAGATTATCTCCAAGAAGCTCTTTCTAAATGAAGAAAGATGGGAACATGTTCCATACCTTGCATAAATTCATTCATTTCCCATAGTCTCTGAGATATACCCAGGCTCTGTGTGCTCTCTCTCCCCTGCTACTCCACAGAGGTGGCTTTTCCTACATAGGAAACACAGCCTGACAAGTCAGGAGACTGGGTCTGAGTCCTCCTCTAATACCATTGTACAGTCTTGGGCAAGCTCCCACCCTGTCCCACTTAGTCAAATGGCAGAGGAGCCGGCTGAGGCCACTATACTGGTCCACCTTAGCTGCTGTGATGGCCTCCCTCTCCTCTCTGGTTGAGGAGCTGAAGAAGCTGGAGACACCTTCATCCATCTGGCCCCTTCTGTTACCCTTCTCTGTTCCTTTGTCCCTGGGCCATTGTTCTTAAAACAAGTTCTCAAACCTTTCAACCTTAGTGAGCATAAAACCTTGGCCAAAAACCAAATTCTTGGGTCCCCACCCCAGAGATTCTGATTCAGCCAGACTGGATGATACCCAAGAACCTGCATCTCTCCCAAGTTCCCACGGGATGTTGATGCTACACGTTTTGAGTACCATTGCCTTATAGGAAGAACCCAGGAACCAGGCACAAAAAGCATCCATCTGTTTGCCTTAGCAAAACCTAGAGCAGATGCATGAATTCTTTAGAGTGTATGCAGTTTACAAAATGAGGGTTTTACCTTCTCTTTTAAACCTGTAGCTATCTTGTAGATAGACTCTCCTCCCAGCCATCACCCATGTTTTTATGTGGCCCCTGATTCCTAGCCAGGGCACACTGAGATGAACAAGATGTCAGCTTTAAAGAGCAGCTTTGAGCTCTGACCTCTGGTTTCTTGTCTGGCCCGTGGGGAACAGGCTGCATCTCCTCCTTTTTTTTAGGGGTTGGCCATGTTCTAGCTACAAGTCTCTTAGCCTAACTGCATTAGTGAGACAGAGTGTTTCCTAATACACCATGCTGTACAGTTCTATCTCAAATAAGGCTCAGCTTAGAGTCTGTGTGATTTTCTTTGAAGATCTCCCTACAGTACTTTATTATACTCATTACTTAAGTTCCCATTATCTACTTTCAGATTTATTTGGAAGAGTGTTGTGTGCAATTATGTTCTTTTAGAGAATTGTCTCTTTTATGTCCTTGGATGAGTAAAAAAAAAAATCATGTAAAAGCAGTTGCACTTCTACAACAGAGGAACAGGCCTAGCTTCCTAGTGTTGAGTTTCAGTTTCTCACCTTACATATTGCTGAGATAATTATTAGTCTGGAGGGTTTGGGTTTTTTTTTTTTTTTTATGTCTAGAAGAAGAAAGCCACATTAGAGGTATTAAAAGCTGCCAATACCAAAATGCTGATACATTCACCTCCTTAATTCATATTTTTTAAAATCTACAGGCAAAAAATATGCTTTGGCAAAATTGTTCCCCCTCCACTGTCTGTATAGTAGGATTGCAAATTTATTCACACCAAAGCTTTGGAAATAACCACACATGCATGCACCATCAATTATAGATTCTCTGCTTCTTTTTTTTTAAATGTTTATTTATTTTTGAGAGAGAGAATCCCAAGCAGGCTCTGCACTGTCAGGGCAGAGCCTGACACAGGGCTCAATCCCATGAACCGTGAGATCATGACCTAAGCCAAGATCAAGAGTCAGAGACTTAATCAACTGAGCCACGCAGGTGCCCCTAATTTCTCTGCTTCTTAAAACTGATCTTCACTTCTTCACAAAGCTCCACTGATGAAAAGAAAAGAAAAGAAAAGAAAAAAGACTTTTAATTCAGTCCATTAAATTTAGCCTGCTTCAATAATTTAAACATTGTCTGTCAAAGTTCAACCACATTATTATAAGCTTCAGCTGATACCTTAGAACCTCAGTCTTTCAGATTTGGCCACCATCTCCTCCATATTACCACTTCCTACCACCCTCTTTCTCAAAGGGTCTGGGAGAATAAGGGACAAATGTGGCTTATGGGAATTCAAAGTAAAGGATATTAGACCCATTTTGTTCCGTTCTGGTCCCTGCCTTGGCATAACTGGCTTCTTCTACCAAGACTGGTGACTACTGATGATTAACAGGTCACACAGCTACTGGACTTTTCAGGAAGGTGTCTTCTGCAGCATTTCACAAATCTAGCCTCTTTCTTCAAGTCTTGAAAGCCATCCTGAAGCTCCTCATGTCAACCACTTCCTCATTCCCTCACTGAGATCTGCAGGAGCTCTGGGCCCCTGCACAGTAGACCAAGACCATGGAAGCCAGAAGCGTTGCCTCAGGTTCTCTGCCATCCACTCTGTTGTGCCATCTCTCCACGGGGGCCACATTGAGCAGAGCCAAGGTTGATGTTCAGCCAGTATTCACTACTATGTCTATACCCATATTAAAATATTGCAATATTTTCATGCTTGTTAATAGCCACTGTTTCAAGTCATTGGAGTATCCCCCATTATGACAGCCCTTTACTGGGAAGCCCCTGCCTTATTAAAGATAGTAAAACCCCAGGAAAACTCCAGGACACAGCTCAACTTTATGTCTGGATTCCAATTGATCTAGATGATTCTGGTTATTAAATATTTTGAATACTACCTCTGAACACAGATGCATGTGGCTTCTCCTCTCCCTTGCTTGTTTGGTGGTGTATGCTACTTAGATATTTCTGAAGGTCACCACCATCTGCTTGGGTGACGGAAGTGATATATAATAAATTGGGACCTGCCATAATCAAATCACTGCTCTTTGCCTTCTTCTGCAAATAATTCCAGGCTAAAAAGGATTGGACTATAGGATTTTCACTTCTCTGAATTGTAGATTCCTTTTACAATAGGGCAGCAAGGATTATGGACCAGCTACTATGGCCACAGCTCTCTCTTTATACTACATGGGAAGTCTATGATCTGACTCATCTGGGTTTGATGCTTGATATGCCAAAGCAGTGGAGAAAAATCATCTCTCCATTAAACCAGCTTTCTATAGCATTCCATCTGAAGCATTTCAATCTCTTCCCACCCCAAACCACACCAACACTAACCTTGGCCTGATTAGAGAGGAGATCATGAACAAGGAAATAGAAAAAGACCCCAATAATTTCTGAAACATTATTCCCACTTCATCTGTGTTCCAACTTTGATTCTAGTAACAGCTGTCTTCAGTAAGTCAATAGTGGTTTCAGAAAGAGTAGCGATGTGTCCTCTACCACATGATCTGCTATCATATATGTATGTGTCATTATAAAATAAATCAATCTAATAACATGTGTTTTTGGTTACCTACTGTTTTCCCAGCTTTTAAGGAACACAGTGAGGCTTCACAATTAAGAGGTAGAACCGTTGCCTCTGAGGACTGTCATCTCTAGTTGGAGGGACAAAATCAGCATCAGAAAATAGTTCAAGATTGAGTGAGTGCTAAATTCTCTCACATCTGGAAAGGAGAGAGATCAATATGGGCTCTTGAGAAAAAATCTGGAGGAAGTGAGAAGTGACCAGGGCCTTGAAATATGCTTAAAAATTGAATATACTTACCCACTAAGATTAGGAAGTAGGCAGAGATGTTCCCCTTCACCTCTCCTTTTCAACATCATACTAGATGTACTAGCATATGCAGTAATTAAAAAAAAAAAGAACAATAAAAGTTATACATACTGGGAAGAAAGAAATAAAACTGTCTTTCTTCATAGATGACATGATCATCTATGTATAAAATCCAAAAGAATTGACAAGAAAAACTAAAACTATTACAAGGTTGCAGGATGTGTGGTTTTAAACAGAATTACATCATTTTGCTATATGCTAGTAATGAACAAGTGGAATTGGAAATTAACACAGTGCCATTTACACTAACACCCTAAGATTAAACATTTATGTATAAGTCTAACAAAATGTATACTCAGTTTATATGAGGGAATCTACGAAAACAGTGACAAATGAAATCAAAGGACTAAATAAATGTAGAGATATTCCATGTTCATGGATAGAAAGACTCAGTATTGCCAAAATGTCATTTCTTCCCAACTCAATCTATAGATTCAATGCAATCCCAGTCAAAATCCAAGCAAATTATTTTGTAGATATTGACAAGCTGATTCTAAAGTGTGTGTGAAGAGGCAAAATACCATCACACTAGCCAACGCTTATTAAAGAAGAAGAGCAAAGTCATGCAAGACTACCACTGCCTTACTTTAAGCCTTACTAGAAAGCTCTAGTCATTGAGACAGTGTTATTGGCAAAAGAATAGACAAATGGGCCAGTGGAACCAAATAGCCCAGAAATAGACCCACATAGAGTCAGCTGATCTTTGACAAGGGAACAAAAGCAATACAATGGACCAAAGATGGTCTTTTCAACAAATGGTACTGGAACAACTGGACATCCACAAGAAAAAAACTCTAGGCACAGACCTTGTACCCTGCGTATAACTCCATGTGGAAACATATATTCGATGGAAATCTAGGTTTAGAAGGGAGGAGAAAGAGATCTTAATTAAGCATGGGAGGAAGAAAAGTACCCAGCAAGAGCATATACAGAGAGAAGAGGTGAGGGTTAAGACCTGAACCCTAGGAAGCCCAGTCTTTAAGGCATAGGCAGCAGAGAGACAGCCAGAGAAAAGGGCTGAAACAATTCAGGGAGTTCTAAAGAGAATTAAGGGAGAATTTGTGCCATAGAGACTATACCTTTAATCTATGAGAATTTTTATTTTAAATGCCCATTCTGAACCATTGTTTTCTTTGCGTGTATTCTGTCATCACCAGTAGCCCTAAGTGGCAGTCCTCTTCAGTGAGGCCATCTGAAGTTCAGATCAAGTCATCATGAGCAGGAATCATGGCCCCCACAAATGAACTGAATCCTGGTTCTCTGAAGTATACACACCTGCAGGGTGCCTAATGGTCCAGTATGTTCTTAAGAGTAATCTTGAAAGCTCTGTGCAAGAGTTCTCAGGGCTTTTTTTAATGACATCTAAGGTAAATAATATATATATATATGTTGGTTGGATCATTAGGATGACCACCTTAAAGCCTTAGTACAAGTGCTAACATCCAGTTTCTATACCCATATTTCTACCTACACTGATGTTCCCATTGGCAAATTCAATCTGTGATGAGAAAAAGAGGAAAACAAAAACAAGAGCCAATATTCAGCATTCTATAGAAATGGGGCCTTGCATTAATTCAAATATAGAAATGGGGTTGACGATTTTAATCATCTCATGGTACTTGGAAATCTAAATATGTTCAATGCAAAACAACCTAAATTCCAGCAGTTTGTACAAAACTCACGTGAAGAATAGCAATTCACTTACACTAAGCCATCATCTGTATATTAAGTATTAGAGTTGTGGGTTTGAATTTTAACAAATGTGTTGTCTGGAGTGTAATTTGTAAATTTTTCTGGTTTCACATTTGCAAGTCAACCCTGGTGGAGCCATGAGAGGTTTTTCCATTAAAATGGATCATGCCTTTTCAATAAAAGGGTCTGACCACCTCCCATATTTCCAAGGCCTGTTCATGAGACTATTTTCTTTTGAATTTGAAATTCTCTTTCTCCATCTGGAAACTGGTATTATTAGATTGTTACCTTGTTGTATTCCTTTCCTTTTCAGATAAAGCTATCTGACTTTGGTTTCTGTGCTCAAGTTTCTAAAGAGGTGCCGAAGAGGAAATCACTGGTTGGCACTCCTTACTGGATGGCACCTGAGGTGATTTCTAGGCTACCTTATGGGACAGAGGTAAGGGGGTGACAGTCATTGTTTGGGAGTGGCAGGACAGCAGGCTTAGGGATTCAGTGGTTCTGGGAGAGTTAATGACCACAGATCAGGGTGATGACTTTGGACTCCACCTTTGACCCCGTTCACTAGACTTGTCACAGGAGGTTGTGGCAGGAAGGGGACTGGCTGTCATTGAGGAAATCACCACAACATTGACCCAGGGGCATTTATTGAGGTCCTAAATAGACACTGAGTGTGGGGGAGGTAGATCACTCAAACTCCAATCGCATCCTCTGTGGCAGGCACACTCAAAGCAAGGCAGTACAACTTGAAAAGTAGCCAGAGATGCACAGATGAGCAGGTGTCATAGAGGGACAGAGAACAAATGTTTTCCCAGAGAAAAAAAATTATGTATGAATATTATAACATTTTAAAATACGGCACAATTTCTGTTTCCCTTGGAAAAGAAACAATTGCTCGTGATCTATTAAGGGACAAGGTTTGGAAATGTGAAAATAAGGGGCCAGAAGGAGTGGAGGAAAAGCCTTCTAGGGAGGGAGTAGCATGAGTGAAGCTCTGAGACACACAAGTTTACACACAGGGCGGCAAGGAGTTCGTTCCGGCCAGGCACACAACATTTCCACACATTATGGTGCAGAAGGTGATTCTAAGAGAGGAGAAGCATGAAGAGGCAGCATGGACCAGTGAACTAAGGATATTGGCAGAAGTGAAGGCAGACTCTGCTCTCTTTCCTTGTTTGCTCGCCCTTGAATGAGTACTTGTTTTTATCACTGTGGTCCCAAGAGCATAAATTCTCAGTGAAGATTACAGCAAGGGTTATAACAGGAATGCAGCTAACTGATAAGAGGTATAATGAGGCTGTAACAGGGAAGTGGCTATAACTGGGAATTTATAGCACAGCGATGGCTTCTCGTTGTCCTGACTTCCCATTCTTTACTTGGAAAGAATTGCTTGTCATCCCTTCCTTTTCTTTTCTCCATTCCCTGAAAATGTTTTTACAAAGCAGAGTGTTGTGCATGCTGCTTCAAAATGACAAAATGCAAAGGAAATAACTCCAAAGTAGAGAAAGAAGAACTATTTTTAAAAATCCAATTAATAAAAGGATCAGCATCGTGTTGTGTAAAGTAGCTTTTTGCGGTTTGTTATGAATATGTCAGCTTCCCTTTTTTATGGTTTTAAATGCAACTTTCTTCTCTACATTCATAGTATAAAACTTTGGGTGTTTTCCTCATCTGTCCTGATAGGCCTGTAAACACCAAAGTTAACAGTAAAAAAAAAAAAAAAAAAAAAGTTCTGGACTCCTGAGCTCCAGAATGTTAACATATTCATGTGTACCTAAATGACAGAATCTTCACTGAAGTCACGTTTAGAAAGAAATGAAGACCATTAGCAAAAACTTTATAACTCAACAGTTCAGTTTATAAATCTGTGTTGTAAATTTTGAGAGTTTGCAAATACCACATTAATTTATAAATGGATATGAATCTGTTGGGTCCCCTAGACACATCCAGAATTTCAGAATGTTCTCCTGGCCTGAGATAACCATTGGATTGTCCCTAACAGGTGGATATCTGGTCCCTCGGGATCATGGTGATAGAAATGATTGATGGCGAGCCCCCCTATTTCAATGAGCCCCCCCTCCAGGCAATGCGGAGGATTCGGGACAGTTTACCTCCAAGAGTGAAGGACCTACACAAGGTGAGAAACAGCATGTGTTGCTGAAGTTCAAAGTCATTCTTAGCTTCTCCATTCTCTCTGTAGTTTCAAAGACTTGCCTATCCTCCCCAGGAGTAGATCCTGGTTTATGGGCATGAACTTTGGAATTTGAATCATTTGAATTCAAATCTCTGCTCTTCCTGTTCACTCACTGGGCTAGGTACTTAGCCTCTCCATCTCTGAAGTCTATCTGTAAAATGGGATACAGTTGGCTCCTCTTTTGTAGGGTTGGCTAGAAGAGTAAATTGGGCACTCCACAAGAACTCCCTCTCCGAGCACCTGTGACATACTGGGGACTGTCCTAATTACTGGGGATATCGTAGCACAAGACCTCAGATTTCCTGAGTCTCATAGAGCTTGTGTTCTAGTTGGGGAGTCAGATGGTAAACTATAAACAAATGAAGGAACAAAATTCATTTCAGACAGTGGTATATGCTATCAAGCAAATAAAACACTGTAATGCAGTGGAGTATGCAGGAGAGGGGATTCATAGCTTGTTTAGGTTGAAGGGTGAAAGAATCCCTTTCTGAAGACAGATTAACTGAACTGGAATATGAATGGCAAGACGGAGCAAGATATGCAGAGATCTGGGAGAAAAATGTCTGAGGCAGAGGGAACAACAGGTGCAAAGGCCTTATGCCAAAATGGAAAGATTCTGTGGCTGACCAAAGTGAGCCAGAGAAAGGAGGAAGGCAAGATATGTCAGAGAGGTGGGCAGGGACTGGATCATACGGGCCATGAAGGGCATGGTTAAGGGACCAAGTAGGATCTTTCCTGTTTCCTAAGGATTGCCAGGTAGGGTCAAGCTCAGAAAAAAATGATGCTGAGTCAAAGAACCACCAGTCTGGGGCGCCTAGGTGGCTCAGTAGATTAAGCGCCTGACTTTGGCTCAAGTCATGATCTTGCAGATCATGGGTTCAAGCCCCGCATTCAACTCTGAGCTGATAGTGGGGATCATTTGGGATTCTTTCTCTCCCTACACTCTCTGCTCCTCCACCACTTACATTTTCTCTCTCTCAAAATAAATAAATAAACTTTTTTAAAAAATAAAGAAAAACAAAAATTACCACTCTGTTAGCTGCCAGTGCAGGTGGAGGGACAGGGCTTGCTGGGAGGGGCCATTCCCATGAGATGATATAACACTGACCCAGACACACACCTCCCCTGCCCTCTGCCTCATGGCACTGAGAGGAAGTAAGGCTGCCTTTTAGGGCAGTATTACCCTCTTCCCCCACACCGAAGTCTTAGAGAAGAGCTCCCAATAGAATCACCCCTATAGTTGTGTGAACTTGCAAAACAAACAAACAAGCAAAAAACAACCAGGAGACTGTTTGAATCTAACAGGAGGTTAAAACCTTGACCAAATTGGAATAAGTTTATACAATTAAAAATGGCTAAAATAGCATGATATCAAAAGAGTCCCACATCCAAAAAGAATGGTGTGATGTTCTTCAATGTCATGTAGAAGAGAAGCCTTAATCCTAATGGTCAAAGATTAGACACTGCCCAAGGTTGTTTTCCAAATTGATAAATAATATGTGGTACAATTTAACAGTGAATGTTACACAGCATTCATGAAAAGGAGAAAGCTTTTACCATGCACATCAGGATGAATCCCACAGACGCAATGTTGAGTGAAAGAAGCCAGTGAAAGAGGGTGAAAGAGGAGACTTGATGGTATATGACTCCATTTCTATAAAGGACAAAAGAGGCAATGTTAATTCATGCTATTAGAAGTCAGGAGAGTGGTAATCCTTTGCAGGGAGATGGGTATTAACAGGAAGGGGGCCGGAGGTCAGCCCCTGGAGTGGTAGAAATGGTCTGTATTTTGGTGGGCCTGGAGAGTAATTAGGTGTAAATATATAGAAAAATACTACTGTAAAACATACACGTCATATTTATACATTTGTATGTAAGATATACTTCAAAAAGTGAATTATAATGAATTACAGAAAAACATGTTATCTGTGTCAGGTAACCCTACAGAAGCTTGTTTGTCTTCAAGAAGGGGGAGTCCACAAAGCCTAGATGGTTACAGTTAGAAAAATAAAACTATTCCATGTTTGTACCACGTTTCATCATATGTGTGTGACCAGTCCTTATAAATAGTAAGCACTTCATAATGCTCATAATGCTGTTATTTCTATTATTATTCGATTTAGTCAGCAGATTGTCATTCTTTATTGCCATGTCATTTGCTCATATTATTTCAAACCTGAAGAAGGTAAAGAAAACATCTTATGTTAATAAAGGCAGTACCTGCTTTTTGCTTTCATAACTTCTATCTTCTTAAGCTGACTTTCTAGAATTCAATGTTGTTTGATAGAATGACTTAACTGGAAATTGGCTGGGAAACCACTCTAGGGGAACTAGTTGCATTTCTGTGTTAGTCCTCAGAATGGAATCTTGTGTTCTCACAGGTTTCTTCAGTGCTCCGGGGATTCCTAGACCTGATGCTGGTGAGGGAACCCTCACAAAGAGCCACAGCCCAGGAACTCCTTGGACATCCATTCTTGAAACTGGCAGGTCCGCCATCTTGCATCGTTCCCCTCATGAGACAATACAGACATCACTGAGCAAAGGATTCAGTGGAAGCGCTAGATGAGGACATAATTGTGGACTCTACCCAGCTGATTGGTGGGACAATGTGATGACAGGCAGGGTTCAACAGACCAGGGCATCTTCTTGTGTCTTAAATAGGCATCTCTCCACCGACAGCTGGCGTGATCATTTGGAACAAGGCTTTAATAAGTCATTATTATATTTTTCAGCCCTTCATCCAGCAAATCAGAAGGACTCAGTACAAACTCCGTTACGATATATCCTAGCCACATGCAGGGTAACGAATAGGATTTTCTATATTAAAAAAATACTTTTCTGGAAAAAAAAAAAAAAAAAAAAAGAAAGAAAAAAAAGAAAGGGAAACAAAAAGCACTTTTTTCTTAATGGTAGCAGTGTAATGTATTTTGCAATGAATTTGTAATTTTTCTGTACGATAGTTTTGATAATTTATAGTACTTTGATGTCACGTAGCCATTGTATCAGTTGAAGTAATTGTTTACTAGCAAGAGTTTGAACAAAAGCCTTTCCTACTTTTTTATCCCTTTCAGAGAACCAACGATTCTTTAGGAACTTTGAATACTGAATGACTCTCAATCACCGTCAGCTTTAGTAGAATATCTTTCTTATCTTAACAAGTGTCTTACGTGATGGAGGAAGAATTAAGAGTGATGGTGATGGAGGCACACATTTCACTTATCCAACCAAAAATAATAAAATAAAATTTGAGCCACAATATGCCACCATGCTACTCCTTGGGATAAAGCTAAATATGGGGAAAAATCAAATTTTCCTTCAAGGCTATTAATCACAAGCCAGTATTTGCGCAGCAGGGTGGTCCCCAGAGTGCCCTCTCTCAGATAGGTATGGCGTCCCCTTGTGGCCAAATTTCCCTCCATGGGAATAATTTCAGTGCTATGATCATTGGACTCAGTTCCCCAAATTGAATGTTTTAAGTAAGACTGTGAGAATTCCAGTCTCACCAAGGGAAAGGAGAGAGAACAGGGCAAGATGTTTGGGTTCGTTTGTCACTGTTTTTAAAACTCTGTATGCTAGCACACCAAACTCTTGTCTGTATTTACCTTTGTACCACAGTATTAATTGCTATTGTTCATGTGTTGTGCTGGAAGTTGAGGATGAATTAGGAAGGGGGTATCTTACCAGGTGTGCTCTGACTTCAGTTGTGACCATGTTATAATGTGTTTCCGACATAGGAGAGATGTACTGCTGACTAGATCTTCTTGAATGTTGATAACAATGAATGATGACTACAATACATTTTGTGTTGCTTGTTGGATGAATTTGCATGTTAACTGTAGGCCAATATAGATTTGCCTTTAAAAACTCTGGAAGAGCTACATAGTCATCATTAGTTTCTATTAATTATGCATCAGAAAAAAAAAGCCATTTGTTACCAAACTGGAAAACCAGAGGCTTTTCTTAATGACTTCACATACGGTAACAAAAAGGATTTGAAATGTATGAAAATGCTCTGGTTGCTCTAGGCATAATTAAGAATTTTTGTAATTAATAGGTTGCTAATTATTTACTATAGCTAAAAAAAGGGGGGGAAGGCATAAAATGACCTCTACAGATTAGATTTTCAGTTTTTCCCCCAAACTGGAAATGTCTCACCCTAAATAGGATCTATAATTTTGTTTCATAAAACATAGCAAAGCAATGTTTTATGTAAAATATTAAAATATTGATATAAATATGTATGAATAAAAATCTAAATCCAGAAAATGGCCGTCCTAAAAGTTCATGGGACAGATTGTATTAATTTAACCAGGACTATGTAGAAGTAGAAAGAGAAAGAAAATCTTTTTTTAACCAGAACAAATATTAAAAACCATTGCAGAAAATAGTGGATTTTGGATTCCAAACATTTTCAACAGTGTAATGGAAATTTTTCTGTAATTTTCTTATCACTGGGTATTTTATAAATATTCATTGAGTTTACCAAAAGTTACTGTAGCTTAAAAGGTTTTGTGAGCACTAACTATTGGCAGAAACTGCACTTGCAAATAAAAATAAATGTTTGCCTTTTTCCCATCGTGTTATTAGAACATCCAGTGATTTCCCAAATTAGTTTTCTTGGGTAACCAAGAATGGTTTCTTTATGATCTTAAGGAATGTACATGAGTTAGTATAATGCTATATGTAACATCATGATGACATGAACCAAAGATAAATATTTCCATCCCCGGAGGATACAGATGGTGTAAGACTGTGGTAAAGATACCGCAACTGAGAACAAAATTACTAAATTGTGGAAGGCCATGGGCAAGGAAAGCCAGGCTCATGGCTAAAGACCCTTACACCTTTTTCCTGTGTCAAAGATGCTGAACTGATCTGAAGGCTTTTACCAACAGAGACATAAAAAGGAGATTATTCTGGATCAGAGCAGGTATGTGGCTCTCTGGCAGCTGGAAAGAGAGTATTGGGTGCCTCTTCTTCTTTGGCAGACCAGAGAGACATTGACATTTATCCTGTGATGTTGAGAGGGACACTTGTATATAAAGAGCTTGTTTCTCACCCAGAAATTTCAGGTGGTGGAAACCCTCAGGAAATAGCCTGAGATAGCAGGATGAGAAAGGATGTAGTATATCATGTGCCAGGGAAGAGAAAGCTGGAAGCTTCCTCCCCCAGGCAGGAAGCCATTACAGAACATAGAAGAAGAGGTCCCTTTGTCTATGATAGATAATGGAGAGGGAACAGGGAACATATCAAACCATTAACCAAGTAATGAGATGCCTCCCTTGGAGAGTGCATTGGAGGCATGCACCATGGGGGAAATTAAAGGAAGATAAGGCTACTTTTCTGCAGGGTGAAGGGCTGAGGGTGGAGCTGAACCTTACTCTAAAATCTGCATATACCATCTACACCAAGACCACTCTAAACAGCAGAGGCTGTAGTCTTCAGGCTGACACAAATGACATTCAGCCTCTCCCCTTCTTCCAACAAAATCTCCAAGGTGGCTGGCTACGCCCAGCTGGGTTACTGGAACCTCCCTTCCTGGCTGCTCCCTATGCATTTGGGCCATGTGTTAGTGTGACACCCCCATAGTTTGCGTGAAGGGTCTAGAAGAAAGAAAAGGAGACTAAGAATGCATACTGTGTCTTCTGCCACTTCCTATCTACTGCTGCCTCTTTCTCTGATACAAGTTTAGCCCAAGCAAAAGAGAAGGGAGTTATTTTGAATTCGAATGAGATTGATTTTTTTAAATGGATTAGACAGTTGGAATCACACTGACTTATGGTTGTGTCCCCATTACCCACTGGGAAGAACACACTAGCAATTACTGAAAAAATAAAATCATCCCATGAAGTTAACAACTCAATGAGTTCAGATTCTTTGGTCAAACTGGTCAAATGAATAGCACTGTGTCATCAAAGAAACAGTAATGAGGTTCCAGGCAGAGAAAGGATCGATTCAGTCTGAAGCAGGTACAAGATGTACAAGCAGGAGCAGTTCTGTGAAAGTGACACAGGGTAGTACAAATCCAAATTATTCAGGAAAGTCGGTCAACTTGAGCCTTCACATGTGTGCATTTTCAGTTGGATTTCCAGGTCAAATAAATATATTACCTTAGTGTGGGTTCTGCCAAAAGGAGAACCTAAGACAGAGACTTAGATACAAGTACTTTATTTGGGAGATGATGCCAGAAGCTCTCTCACACGGCAGAGTGGAGAAGTGACATGAAGAAGGGAGGTAAGTTTTTTAAAAATGGGGGTACCACTGTGGGTAACTGGGGCTCAATCCCAGTGAAGACTTTCTGGGAGAGACACTGTAGAATCGTTCTTCTGGGGTTGAAGATGTTTGGATATTTATCCACCACCTCCTACTCCTCATTGGTTGATAGTTGTTCCAAGGATATCAACTCCTGAACTTCTATCTTGCCCTATATATGGGCAAAGTTTGTTCCCTTTGACAGAGAGAGGCATGGGAAGCCTGTACAGAAACGCTCAGCACATGGCCTCCAAGAAGGGCTGAGGGAATATGAGACCCTGAGACCCTGACAACATGTCCTACATAAATAGATAAAGTGAAAGACACAAAGAGAAGCCTTGAGAAGTTCTATAAAGGTTGCTGATTTATAGATCAAAATATACTTTTTTAAAGGCAAAGGGATTTCTTAGCCTGAAAGATTTGCCCACGTAGCAAATGCTTTGATAATTATGCCTCACCATTGTCAACATTTTAAAAATATTAAAGCTAGAAGAGACTTCAAGATCTTCCTTCCATGATCCATTTTAACTGAGCCAAACAAGGCTCCCAACGTTAAGTAATGTCAGTACATTAATCTTACTACCTGAATGGAACACACACACACACATACACACACACACAGACTTCGGTTCTGTTAGGGCAGGAATTTTTACTCAGTTTGTTCACTGATGTGTCTTCAGCACCCAGACCAAGATCCAGAAAACATATGGTCAGTCAATGCTAACACATACTTGTTATCTCATTTGTCATATGAGTGTTTGTGAATCCTTCCCCAGCAGACAACCTGACAAGTTCAGTCACTTTTTTCTTTTGAGGTAATTGACATATTAATTTCAGGTGTATAGCATAATTTGCTATATGTATATGTTATGAAATGATAATTCCAGGTAACATCTATCAACACACATAGTTACAATTTTTTTTTCTTAGGAACACTTGCAAGATTTATTCTTAGCAACTTTCAAATATACAATATGGTATATTAATCCGTATTGTATTATTATATAATTATACTTAATAAGTATTATTGATCCATATTGTATTATTAATTATATTGTATTATTATTAATTATACTTATTAATTAATAAGTATTATTAATTATAGTCACCAAGGTATACATTATCTTGCAGGACTTATAAAAATTTAAAAAGTTGTAACTTGGACTCCCTTCATCCATTTCACCCACCCCCTATCTCTTGCCTCTGGCAACCACTGATCTGTTCTCTGTATCTGTCAACTTGTTTCTTTTTTTAATTCCACATATAAGTGAGATCATACAGTGTTTGTCTTTCTCTGACTTATTTCACTTAGCATAATATATGTGATTTTTTAAGATATCTCCAACAGATGCAATGTGTTGATTTCTACTGATGACACACAGTTCCTGGTTATGCTGTAGTGCTTTGGTGCCTATGTTCATAACTGAAGCAAATGCTACCTTTCTTTTCAGGTTGGTAAAGGCTAAAGGTGTAATTTTTTCCCTTACAAGTTCATGGACTCTGATGGTCTCCCCAACCCCTATCAATTGACACCCTCCCCCAGTGGTTTCCTGGGCTGGGGGAGCAGGGAATCCCTGCATAGAAACATACTCTGAATTCAAAATAAATTGACATGGAAAACTGTGGGTGCTAGGTTAAAACCCCCCCCACACATCAGTCCCTTTGGACCTTTCCTGAACTCAGATGGCAGGTGACATTTGAATGCGCATGTTAAGAATTGTGCCAGAAAGCATGTCAGTAAAACTAGCTTTTATGGAGCATTTCCAGCATGCCAGCCATTGTTCTAGGGACTTAAATATACTGTCATGAATCCTCAAATAGCTTTGCAAAGATTAGGGAGTAAGCTCCATTTTCAGGAGAGAAAACAGAGAGAAGCCCGATAATGTGGATAATGTTGCAGGTAGGCTGAGAGCAAAGGCTTTTTCACCAGTTTCCATACCCTGCATCAAAATGAACTGGGAAGCATAGTAAAACTGCAGATTCCAGGTCTCACCACAGAGATTCCCTATCGGTCTGGGATGATTCTCTAGAACTGATGTTTTATTTTTCTTTAATATGAAATTTATTGTAAAATTGGTTTCCATACAACACCATTGGTTTCCAGTACTCCTTCCAACAGGTGCCCTCCTCATTGCCCATCATCCACCCTCTCCTCCCTCCCACTCCCCATCAACCCTCAGTTTATTCTCAGTTTTTAAGAGTCTCTTATGGTTTGCCTCCCTCCCTAATTTTTTTTTCTTCACTCCCCCATGGTCTTCTGTTAAGTTTCTCAGGATCCACATAAGAGTGAAAACATATGGTATCTGTCTTTCTCTGCCTGACTTATTTCACTTAGCATAACACTCTCCAGTTCCATCCACGTTGCTACAAAAGGCCATATTTCATTCTTTCTCATTGCCAAGTAGTATTCCATTGTATATATAAACCACAACTTCTTTATCCATTCATCAGTTGATGGACATTTGGGCTCTTTCCATAATTTGGCTATTGTTGAAAGTGCCGCTAGAAACATTGGGGTACAAGTGCCCCTATGCATCAGCACTCCTGTATCCCTTGGGTTAAGTTCCTAGCAGTGCTATTGCTGGATCATAGGGTAGATCGATTTTTAATTTTTTGAGGAACCTCCACACTGTTTTCCAGAGTGGCTGCACCAGTAGAACTGATGTTTTAAACTGGCCCCCTGGGATGACTGATGCCAAAGCTGCTTGCAAACTGCTCTTGGAGACACGCTGATTTAAAGCTACATCTGCCTGGTTCTGGTCACTCTGGTGTTTGTTCCCAGGAAGTGACTGTGCCCAATGCCAGCTGGGACCACCTCCCCGGTGAAACACCCCTTCCTGAGCACACAGCTTGCTGCCTCCAACAGACACTGCTGGGCTTTCCCACCACCTCTCCCCTCTCCCACCCATTTCTCCCTTCCTGTTTCTCAGGTGTCTCCCACACCTACTCGGCTTTGCCAAGTCTTTGTTAACAGAAAGATTGGACAATTGGTGAGAAGCGAGTGGTTATAGCTTAGAAGGCCTTCTCAGGCTGGAGAACAGTCTCCCCTGCTCCCTGAGGCAGCTTCACTGGGGGCTATTTCCCCATAATGGGGGAATCTTGCAAAGAAGCACATTCAAAATTTAATTCAAACTCAGCCCCCCCCCCCCCCCCCATAGAAACCTGCATATGGTCCATCTGGCCTGGCTTTTCCAGGCAGGCAGACCAGCAACCAGACACAGCATCCTTTTGTGCCCTGAGGTAGTTGTGTTTAAAACTGCAGTAAAAAAAAAAAATGACAGTTACAGGGGTAATTGAGCATCTGTGGTTTGTCTGTTTTCTCTCTTATCTCTGAGCTTGAGAAGCAATGCAGATACATGAGCCACCATCTCAGCTTGCTATACTCAGGGACAGGAGCTGCCGTGAAATGCAGGACAATGGGAATGCCCATGAACGGAGTCCAGGCTGAGATCCAGGGCTGAGTCAGTTCCTCTGGACACCTTGTGTTATCCACCCAGAGACCACTGCACCTGCCCTCACCAGGAGGCTCCCCTTTATTCTACTGAGTTGATAAGAAAAAGGCGGGACTGAGAGAAATGAGAGGGTCAAAGAAATTAGGCTAAATTAGGCTCAGTTTGAGCTGAGCTAGTTTTAGGACAACTAGATGAAGATGCTGTGATTATAGCAATTATAGGCATGGTAATGTGGCTTTATATACATACCGCATATTGCAGGTAAGAAAGCCACTGGAATTTGAGAATTAAGAAAGTTGGAATCTCGAAAGATTTAATGAATCAGCTTAAACACAGGGATGTGGCCATGTTTTACATGACAACACTGTAAAAAGAGCCAGGGCACTTGTCCTTTTTAGAACAACCTGTGTATGGGGGCGCCTGGGTGGCGCAGTTGGTTAAGCGTCCGACTTCAGCCAGGTCACGATCTCGCGGTCTGTGAGTTCGAGCCCCGCATCAGGCTCTGGGCTGATGGCTCGGAGCCTGGAGCCTGTTTCAGATTTTGTGTCTCCCTCTCTCTCTGCCCCTCCCCCATTCATGCTCTGTCTCTCTCTGTCCCAAAAATAAAAATTAAAAAAAAAAAAAAAAAAGAACAACCTGTGTATGTATGTCAGCCCTCCCCCATAGACTCAAAGTTGTCAGTTTACCCCTGTATATTCAGCACAAGAGACTGCTCAGTAGGTGCTCAAAACCTGTTTGTTGAACAAATGAATGAATGACAATACCAAAAACTAATCATGAATCCTATGTTTTGTGAAAGTAAAATTTTTAAAAGACACAAATTTCCTTTTGTAAAAGTAAAGAGATACAGAGTATTGAGAAGTGTGAGTCAGGTCTAAATTTTTTTTTTTTCCTGAAGGGGTTACAGAGTGCAAGGGTAACTCACTGATACATCTAAGTGACCATTTCTCCCCAGATTCTTGGGTGGTTCCAAATGGGAAGTTTTTAAAAAATACATGAGATGCTAAAAAGGAAAGGGCAATGTCAAGTTCGGGGCACGGAGTGACAAGATGGCAGATGATAGAAGGTATCTCCTTTTCCTTGTGCAATGTCCAACTGTTATGAGGAACCGGGGCTTCTTCCTCACTGGAACTGAGCACTGAAGAGAGAGAGTGCAGGGGAAGAAACTAGCAGATTGACAGGGCAGCAAACAAACAAGTAATGAAACAGCAATTGACTGATATTTATCAAGATTTGCTGGGATAATGGACTTCCAAGGATACGCTACTTTTAGCAGTTGAAGACTTGGGGAGATGAACACATGAGTTGCTCTCATACGATGGAGATGGTATGGGGTATGGAGAGATTCCCACCTAACACCGGAGAAAAGAATTTCTCCTACCCTTGCTCAGATTTTTCAGAAAAATGCTTATTTAGAAAGTGAGTGAAATTCAAACTATGTCCATTTCTCTAGAAAGTTTCAGCATATATTTTACTTCAAATACAACTCATCCTAGGCTACCATGTTCAGACCAGCTTTTTAATCTGAAGTTCAATGCCAAATTCAAGACCAGGAAACATCAAAAACAACAGTAGACCAATTATTCAAAAGGCACTATTATTAAAACTATCTTTGTCAAAATAATTCCATGTTTGTTCACCTGGAAAAACCAACCTCCGTCTTTCAGCTTCCCTGCCCTTTCTTTGCTCTCATCTTGCAGAAATGAAAGCCCATCTTCAACATTCCTCTCTCTTCTCTGAATGCCAAAGAAACCATTTTAGTTTTGTTTTCTTGTTTCAAGAAAGCAGCCAAATGTTAGACAGTAGTGTGTTTTAATTCATTTTGAAAAACAAACTCACATGATTGATTCTTCAGGTCCCCTTACTTGGACCTGACACATTATGAAGTCCGAACAGCTCTGCATAGTTACATTAAACAGGTTCTTGTGCTGCAAAGTCACCAGGTGCAGGTAGCAGTGAAACATTCCCAAGACAATCACTAGACATGCAGAATGCCAGCCAGAAGCAAGGATCACTTTCAGGGGTCTTGCTGTAGAGAGCATGATGCTGTATTTTGTGTGCATTGACAACTGTATAAGGTAGGCCAAGGGAGCGAAGCACCCCCTATTTCTCTGAACCCAAAGGGGTGTCTTTCCAAAAGAAGTGTATTTCAATCCCTAAACTTCGAGCCAGATACTCCTCTGAGTTGTATGTGTTGCTCCTTGGAGAGTCAAAGCCAAGCCACCATGAGCATGAAGCCTGGCTGACCCCTCCCTCCTCATTCCCCAGAGTGGAGAGAATGTCTGCCACTTACCCCATGAATCCAAAAGAATCCCCCCCTGCCCATCCCTGGGTTTAAGCATGGACGCAGGCCAAGCAAGCCTTGGACACCCAGGCCTGTTGCATTGTAGCTATGTTGGTGTATCCCATGTACAAGGTGGAAAAGTGCTTTTGTTTCTCTACCTGACCCAGCCGGGATAGGGGGATTTGGGGGCTGCCTGCCTAATGGCCCCTAGCCCATGTGCTTATATTGGGATTGGTCCCTAGGGATCTGCACCTGGTTGGCAGTCATTTTGTGGTGGATGTGGTAAATCGCCAGTGTTACCACAATGACGAGGCCTAGGATGAGCCCCAAAATCAGGGGCAAGGTTTCCTCCAACTGCTCCCGCTCATCCACCGGACACTTATGTTCTGAAATGGGAAAGAAGAAAAGAAATCAGCTCCTGTCAAAACATTTTAAATCATAAGCTCTCCTATCAAAACAAAAAGAGAAATGGAGGTGAAAAGATTTCTCAAGGAACATTTGGGGAGACTCTTTTATTTAGAAATAATGTTTCCCCAACCAACCATAAGGATGAACCACTTAATATTTCTGCACAAGGTAAAAATAAAATGTATCAGTTAAACAGGGCAACAGTCAGTCATTGGATTCCTAGCAGGTGCCAATAAAACATCCAGACAATTGATTTCAATTTTCAGAGTTTCAGCATTAAACACAGCCACCATCATTTTTATTGTTGGTTTAATTTTTTAACTTTTTACTGAAGTATATGTACACACAGAGAATTTCACACAATGTAGAGCTTTCAAAAACACTGAAAATATCAAGTGTTGGTAATGATATGGAGCAGTTAGAACTCATATATTATTGGAAGATGGTACAACCACTTTGTAAAACTGTCCAGTAGTTTCTAATAAAGGGAAGTATACACCTACCTACCTACTAACACAGCATTCCATTCCTAGGTTTTTACTTAAGAATAATGAAAACATATGGACACAAAAAGGCTTGAGCATAAATGTTTGCAGAAACTTTATTCACAATAGCTTAAAACTGGAAACAATCCAAATGTCCATCAAAGTGGAATGGAAAAACAAACAATGGAATATTAATAATAAAAAGGGATGAATAAAAAGGAATGAACACATAACAAAATGGATGAATCTCAAAAATACTATGTTCAGTGAAAACTCTAAGACATGAAGAGCACATATATATGATTCCATTTACATGAAGTTCAAGAGCAGGTAAAACTAAGTCTATGGTGATTGAAATCAGAAAAGTGCTTATATATGGGGAGCAGGACAGGGAACATCCAAGTGTGATGGAAATATCCTGTATTTTGATCTAGGTAAGGGTTACATGGTTGCAAGTACAGGTAAACATGCATCAAGCTATGGGGTGCCTGGGTGGCTCAATTGGTTAAGCACCCAACTTCGGCTCAGGTCATGATCTCATGGTCCAATAGTTTGAGCCCCACTTGGGCTCTGTGTTGACAGCTCAGAGCCTGCAGCTTGCTTCAGAGTCTGTGTCTCCCTCTCTCTCTGCCCCTCCCCCACTCGTTCTCTCCCTGTCTCTCTCTCTCTCAAAAATAAACATTAAAAAAATGTGTCAAGCTAAATTTTTTAGATTTTTGCATTTTGATATGTGTAAATTATACTACAATTTTAAAAAAGAGAGTGCAGAACTTCATGAGTTTTCACAAATGAACATCTCATGTAACCAGCACCTAGGTCAAGAAAGAAAATGTTACCAGCACGTTGGTGTTGACTCCATTTTACTCTCTTACCCCCAAGACAGTTTAATAGCCCTTTGCCTCAATTTTTAAGTAGAACCAGAAAAACAATTTGGGGCAACGTGTTGGTCACATAGTTTGTAGATCTGAGCAGAACTACATTCCTAGAAACCAGGAAACGTTTGCTCAGGCTCCTTTGCTCCTTGTGGGTAACTGATGGCCTCTTCACCAAGCTCATGAGCCACAACCAGAGAAAACAGGCTTTAGATATCTGTTCATAAAGACCAAGTTTTTAAGTCAGGGTGACCCAGTAAACATTTACTGAGCACCAACTGTGTGCCAGGCTCCTCCATGTTGACACAGTCCTTCGTCTCACCTCTCCTGAGGCCAGCAGAAAGGAGAATTAGGCCTGAGCTTATTCTAGTAATTAGAGTCTGGAAGATTATGGACAAACATATAGCTTATGAAAAGCTGTATACTTGGGGCACCTGGGTTGAGCATACAACTCTTGATTTTGGCTCAGGTAACGATCTCACTGTCATGAGATCGAGCCCCAAGTCAGGCTCTGAGTTGAAGTGGAACCTGCTTAAGATTCTCTCTCCCATTCCCTCTGCCTCTCTCCCCACTTGTGCACACTCTGTCTCTCCCTCTCTCTCTCAAAATAAAAATAAAATAAAGGCTGTATACTTAATACGCATGGTTCCTAAATTAACTTTCAGTTCTAAGCACAAAGATTTTCTCATTTAATCCCCATGACAGCCTTATGAGATAAATACTGTTATTATACCCATTACCTAGAAGGTAGAATGAAGCTAAGTAATTTTCCCAGGGGAAATGAAGCCCCAACTTGAATTCCGACAGCCTAACTCAACAGCACAATCAGGGGGGCAGTTAGCAGACATGAGCTAGGGGTAGAGTTAGGGTCAGGTCAGTAGCAAACCTGACCTACTGGCATTTAGAGGCTACAGAATCAGAAGAGGGGGCAGGAAGAGGGCTTCCGGGCTCTGGGGCTATGTGTACTGGTCACAGAGGTACGTTCAATTTCTGAAAATTCAGTGAGGGTCATACTTATTACCAAGAGGTATGAGGGTGCTTTCAGGGGGGATGGATATGTTGTTTTTTCTGGATTGTAGTGATGACTTCATAGGTGTATTCCTAAGTCAGAATTTCTCATATCATACACTTAAATGTGTGAAGTTTATTGTATTTCAATTACAACCTGAACAAAAGTGTTTAAAATAAATAAGTAAACATACACATACATACATACATTTCCTGATTGAAAAAAGAAGAGATTTTTTTGCAGGGAAGATTTTTTAAAAAGACATTTTGGCAAATGTTAAGGAAGGGCTAAGGACCTATTATTAGCACTAAATTGAGCATTTCTCTTTATTATAATCAGAAGGACTAAAAAGAATCAGTAGGGGACTTTTATTTTTGACTATTTGATTAAATTCTAATGAGTTCCACACTTTCAGTGTCGGCCTGCAGCCCAACATACCCATTTCCCCCGGGAAAAGTCTTAAGGTTGTTACAGCAGCACCAGGAACAGCTATGGGCCCAGAGCTCCATACCCAGAAGGTTGCTTTTTCCCCCATGATACCACACTGCCCCTTTGAAGAGAAAAATGAGTAGAAATGGGGTTTCTTAGGGTAGGGATTTTATTAACAACAAAAACTATTTGTTTTCCCCAACAGGCTGTTGCCTGTGAAATGTCAACGTAGATTGTGGGCTTTGCTCATTTTCTATGTACTACTCGCAAACTTACACCCTGATATTCATAACATGACCCTTTCAAGCACACCTGACTGTAGCTAATGAGGTAACTTTGGGAAAGCCCCTAGGTCACCTAAGGTTAGGGGCTGGTTGCCAGAACTAAACTTGTGACCAGAAAGTTGGAACTTTCAGCCCCCACCCCCTTGATTTCCAGAGAGGGGAAAGTGGCTAGAGCTTGAGTTCAATCACCAATGGCCAATTATTTAACCAACTGTGCCTATGTAATGAAGCCTCAATAAAAACACCAAAGGATGGGATTCAGAGAGCTTCTGGTCAGTGAACACATGGAGATTTGGGACAAGTGGTGGGCTTGGAAAGAGTCTGGAACCTCCACCATCTTTCCCTGTGTCTTACCCTATGCATCTCCTACATATAGCTGTTCCTGAGTTATATCCTTTTATAATAAACTGGTAACTTAGTGAGTAAAATATATCTCTGAGTTCTGTGAGCCTCTCTAGAATTCAAGGAGAAGATCATGGAAACCTCTGATTGTAAGTTGATCGGAAGCCTAGGTGACAGTCTGGACTTGCAGTTGATATCTGCAATGGAGATGGGGAGCAGTCTTGTAGGAGACAGCCCTTAACCCGTGGGATTTGATGGTATTTTCAGGTAGTGTCAGCAGTGAGTTGAATTGCAGAACACCCAGCTGCTGTCAGAGAATTGCTCAGTGGTTGGGAAAAACACCCACACATCTGAATTGGTATCAGAATCATACTACCCAAAGTATTATCTTTTTTTTAACTTTTTAAAAAATGTTTTTAAAGTGCTTGTTTATTTTTGCGAGAGAGACAGAGCTCCAGCAAGGCAGGGGCAGAGAGAGAGGGAGAGACACAGAATCCGAAGCAGGCTCCAGGCTTTGAGCTGTCAGCACAGAGCCCAATGTGGGCCTTGAACCCATGAGCTGCGAGACCATGGCCTGTGCCATGACACTTAACCGACTGAGCCCCCAGGTGCTCCCCGGAGTATTACCTTCAAATAGATAATAACTTTAGTATAGTTATGGGAGAATAACATCTCATATCCCATTCTTCAAGGAAGGCAGAGGGGAAAAGCACAATATATTCTGACCAAAAAAATTATGGTTAAAATACCATTGTGGTTTAGTTTCGTGTTTTTTTTTTTTAATTTTAATTCCAGTGTAGTTAACATACAGTGTTATATTAGTTTCAGGTGTACAATATGGTGATTCAAAAATTCTATACATCACTCAGTGCTCCTCATGACAAGTGTACTCTTAATCCCTGTCACCTATTTCACCCATCCCCTACCCACCTCCCCTCTGGTAACCACCAGTTTGTTCTCTATAGTTACGAGTCTGTTTTTGGTTTGTCTCCTTTTTTCTTTGCTCATTTGTTCTATTTCTTAAATTCCACATATGAGAGAAATCACATGATATTTATCTTTCTCTGACTTATTTCACTTAGCATTATAATTGTGGGTTACTTCTTAAAAATTATTTTTTGTGCCTTAGGAAAAAACCTGAACTAAACTCACCACAGAAAGGGGTATATAAAGGGAGCATTAAACTACAGACATGTCAAAAATAATCATGGGGAAATAAGGGGATGTCAAAAATTATCATGAAAAATACTGAATCCCCATCCTCATCCATCCACATCCACTAAGTGGTCAAATAAGGGGACATTCCCAAGTCTGCCATCCCTTATCCACCCTTTCAAAATCCACAGAGCTCTGGAAATCCAGAGCACTTTGTATCATGCATTTGGCAGCAACACTTGAACTAATGTAGGATGCCCGTGATTTCATGCATCCTACTTAGCATGAAGGTTCACGTGTTTCACTGCAAGAAACAGATATATTAATATATTTGATTACAGGGGGCTGCCTGGACTCTTCTGGGGTTTTCCATAATATATGGACTATGCACTAAATTATCTTCCTAAAGTCTCAAAAATCCTGAACTCTGAAACCCATCTATCCCCAAGGGTTTTAAATGAGAGACCGGGAGCTCACACAAGAGGGTCACACATTCCACGTTCAGGCTCAAGCCAGTGATTTCAAACTCTGCCTCTGACCCCGAGGGGAAATAGTGTTTTACACTGCAACTCAGAACATAGGTAGACAAACATAACCAAAACCAAGTTTTCACAAAACAATACTTATCCTGACCCTATGCATCTAATAATTTCCACTCCAGTCTATTCTCTTTAACTTAAAACAGTGCTGACCATGACCTACTAAGGCAGGAGATGCCATCTTTTTTTGCACCAGTAATGATGAAACTGGTGCAAACCAGTTGAAAACCCTTCTCAGAATCATGCTTACAAATGCATAAAGATAAGACACACACAATTATGAAGGAAAGATATTACACTGAAATTCAGCTCTCAAAATATGTTTAAATAAGTTGGGAGAAAGCAATACATGTACCCCTTTATTAGTACACATACTGGCTGGGCTTGCAAAGTAACAAGAAGCATCATTGTTACTTTGCAAGATCTACATAAGCAAATGGGGGATGAAAATATCTGTGATTTCTATTGGTGAGAAAGTCACCTCTAATTATTCATTAATTATCACCACTATTACTACTGTGAGTTGTTATCTTCATTTATGACTGAAGGGAATGTCAAAAATTAGAAATTTGAGAAAAGAAAGATGTAAATTTTTCCCACTGAAATTCACACATTCCCAGAATTCTATCCACAACCCTTATGGACCCCAAGGTTAAGATCCTTTGCCATAAATTGATTATATAACCCACAGATTATGAAACAGGAAGGCTCTAGGCTCTGCCTAGGAGAAGAACATCTTTTGGCTTAGACCACACTAAATCTGGCTTTGGATGCTCAGAGGCCCCTAATTCCCTGTTCACTTCCACAGGGCGTGGGGTCCCTCATGCCTCTGCCCTGGCTGGGCTCAGGGTTCTCAAGTGCACAAAACAGATCCTGAAGAGGATGGCATATGGCTGGAAAAGACAACAACCAGTCTAGCCATTGGAAAGAACAAGATAAAGACAAATCGGACAACAGAGGGTTAATCTATTGCCAGCTGCCAATTGCCGAATAAGGTACCCTCAACCATAAATCCAATGCTGCTGAAATTCTGATCCATCTTCAGTTCTCATTTTTAGTCCATGGTTTTGTTTTTTGTTTTTTGGGTTTTTTTGGTCACTTGTTTGTTTGATGACCACCATTTTTTGTGTGTTTGATGGTTTTATGTCCATCTCAATGGTGTATTTACTCCCTGAGGCGAACCAACCACAAGAACTCTTCATTGTTCCCCAAATGAAAACACTGAGATGGGCAGTAGGCAAAAAGGCAAGCTACCTGCTTTCTCAAGGTCTGCTAACACCCCAGACTATTCCTGTTCAAGGAAGGGGCTGATTGGGCTTCTTCCACTCTCTGATAGGACAGCTGGAGGGAGGAGTTTGCCCCTCTTCCCATTTTCTCTGAGCTGGTTCTGGACTCCTGTAACCGCAGCAAAATGTGTTTTGTATTTTGAGAAAGGGCATAAATGGGCCTTGAAGACCTTTGGCTGGAGACAAGCAGATACTTTTACCAGTAAGCAGTAGCAATTAAAATAAGATAATAAAAGCAGTTGTTGATTGATGCCACTGTGCACCAGGCACATGGCATGCACAAGAAAGAGTTGTATAAATCTTTCTCACAATCCTATAAGCTCTGCCAGGGCAGGAAATTTCATATACCCCAGAACCTACGTGTAACAGACCCATCCAGTGTCCTTGGCAGTCACTTTCTCACACATTGCAATGGGTTTTGCCTACAAGGCAGCCTAGAAGTCCCAGAGAGTCAATGCTTCCCCCACCCCAGCAGCCATCAGTGGTGGATAAAAGTTGATGGGTAAATGCATTGTTCCCACCTCTCAGGCTGGATAACTCTGACATGGGTTCTACACTCTCGGGGGTTCCAGCAGTGTCAGCCCCAGGTGCCCACAGTGGACACCTGCTCACTAATGCACGGGTACTGGTTGCCTTACTATCTCACTTCCCCAAGCCCTTCCCAGTGCTTTCTAGAACCACTTCCTAAATAAACTACTTGCACTTACATGCTTGCCTAGGATCTGCTCCTTGGGGAACCCAGCCTAAAACACTATGTTCCAGGAAAGTACCAGGAACACTGAATTCTACAACTGGCTAGTTACATAGCCCTACACTGGGGATCCACATTCCTGCCCTTGACACAGTTCTCAGCAGTGTTCATAACAGGATTATCTCCCCCTAGATGCATACCCAGGAGACCCTGAGGAGCAACTATGCATGCTGGGAGGTGCTATGTAAGTCACAGGTCTACACAATGCTGTGGATCAGCATCAGCTAAGCCTTCGTGCACGTGGCAGCCAGCCACAGGGTGCCCTACCGAGGGCTGGTGTACAGAGAACGGTAAGACACGATCCTTTCCACTATAACACAGATGTGGTTAAAACATAGATGAGGTGGCATCTTCCAATCATGCTGTTAGGAACACTAATAAAAGGCTCATGAATTCAGGGTACTCAACAACCTGTGTAAAGGTGCCTCCTGTGCTCACATGTTTATTAGGAGCAGCTGAGGCTCTGAGTAAGCGCTCAGGATCTGACACCCAAAGACAGGCTCTTGCCCCAGCCCTGGCAGCCACTAGAAGGGCAGGCTTCACCAATAACTTCACTTCTCTGAGCCTCAGTTTCTCTGCAGTCATCTGGGATCTCAGCACCTTCTTTACAGGTTTGTTTGTTTGCTTGTTTTTCCCCCTTGAGAATTAAAAAGGGACCAGCCTATATGTGGTCACTTTTAAATGCCTTTTAAACCTGAATCTTTAAAAAAGGGAAACAGAGACTGGGTGCCTGAGTGGCTCAGTCGGTTGAGTGTCTGACTCTTGATTTCAGCTCAGGTCATGATCCTAAGGTTCGTGGGTTCAAGCCCTGCATCAGGCTCTGAGCTGACAGTGCAGTGCAGAGACTCTGTCTCCTTCCCTCTCTTCCCCTCCCCTGCTCCTTCTCCTTCTCTCTCTCTTTCTCTCTCAAAATAAAGAAACTTTAAAAATTTTAAAACAAAGGGGAACAGAGATACCCTTTGCATTCTTTTATGTTTCTTTTGAAATTATGCATAAAAGTTGCCTTTAATTCAAGCCATTAAAATTCTCAGGCTGATCTGTTGCTTATCAGTGATGCAATCCTCATCCATCACAGCCAGGAATCTCCAGGGGGCCCACAAAGGGACACACTTTAAGGACTTAATTGTGGAAGGACACGTTAATCAACCCCAACTGAGAGACATGAGGTGCTTTGAACTGCAGGGTGGTCGTTACCGTACAAGTGTATTGGTTATAGAAATGAGCCAAAGTAGCCTCTGTGTATTGGCCCCTAGGTGGTTTATTTTTTCACTGCAGGCTGAGACTATTAGCTCTAAAGCCTATCATGCCAAACTCAAATTTTTACACATCTAATTATTTAAAAACCAGCCCAAAGAAGCACATTTTTAGCTATTTAGAGCCTGCCTGCTTTGCATAACAAACCTCACCCAACAGCTGTTACCCATTGATAAGATAGGCCTTGGCCTCTGCTGCCCCTCAGAGCTCTCTGACCCAGAGACTCCTTACCGTGCTGCTGAGCCATATTGCCTAGACACGTAAGCCCCCTCCCCAGTACCCCTCTCCCTGCCAGGAGGTCCTATGCCCTCCTCCCTTCTGGCTGGTGGTCCCCATATGCCTCTCTCTGGATAGTCTCATGCTCTGAGCAGCTTCCGCTCTCATGCAACCCTGTCCAAGCACCACCCAACAAAACTTGTGTATTATTGCCTCTCAAGGTCATATCTTTTCCTTGATCAGCTCAAGATTCCTCAACCCCCCCCCCACACACACACACAGAGTATTCCACAGACCAGCAGCATCACCAGGGAGCTTGCTAGAAATGGAGCATCTTGGGCCCCGCCCCCAGACCTACTGAACCAGACCCTGCATGTTAGCAAGATTACCACAGTCGTGCACAATGCAGCTACAGATTCCTGTGCACACTGCAGTTGAAGACGTGCTGGGCTAAGAGACTTCTGTTGAGGATAAGCATAGTAGCCGAGCTCAATGCACTAAAGGGATTTAAGTGATAAAGACGTCAACCCCCATTTGAGCTGCTCTCAATGCTGTGAGTATCCAGTAATCCATTTCACTGACCCTTTCTTGCTTTAGAGTCTATTAAACAGGCAGATGTGAAACTTCAGACTGACAGTATGGCCCCCTTACACAGGGAATAGTTTCTTCATTGGAAACCCTGTGGCTATAGGTCCTGCACACATGTGCCAAACCCACATATATACCCTGCAGTAGGCGTGCAGTTATAAGACCAGATATGGCCCCCTCCTCCACTCCCCCGCTTCCCTACGCGGGTGCAGGCTACTCATCCAGAGCCTCCTGAGCTTCTTTTCTGGGAAAGCAGGGGCGGGGGCAAGCCCCAGGTCCCCAAAAGGAATCTTTTGGATTCTACCAAATCAAATCAAATGATCCCTTGCAAAACACAGTGGGGGGCAGGTGCTGAAAGGCACAAATGGGAGGAGCCAGGAACAAAGGAACCCCTGCCACACAAAGGCAAACGGATCCAGTGAGTGATTCTGAATGAGGCTTGCCTCCTCCCAGGAGCAGGAGCTTTGAGCCCCAGGGCACCATATAGGAGGGGACATCCTAATTATTACCCAGAAAAGCCTGAGACAAGTGCAGTTTGCTTGTGCTTAATAATACATCTGCATTTAGAAAGTTCTACATGCTTACAAACTCTCTAAGTCTACCCAGCAACCGTGCCCCTCTAGGACCTGTAAGTGAATAAAACCTGGTTTTCAAACAAAGAAGGCCAAGACGTCCATGCTATGAACTTCACTGATTTTCAGGAAACCAGCTCTGGTCCTGATTCAGTGCTCATTTACTCTTATTTTGTATACCATTCTAAACACCGATGAGATTTGATTTCTCAGCTCATCAATGACTATCAGCAACAGTGTAGAAATAACCCAGAACGACTGGGGTGAGGTTGAAGTAAGGACCTAGTAAAAGCAGCCATCACAGCACAGATAGCACCAACCAGTAAAGAAGTGCCTGAGAACAGCTGACCAGTAAAAAACAAAGAGTAATTAGAGACTATGAAAAGTACCTGCATAAACTCAAACGTATCTGTGGTAGGAACACTGCGGGCTGATTCTACACAGTCCAGGATGTTCATAATGAATTCCTGGTCATCAGTAATCATAAGTCCAATCACATTTAATTATAGTTAATATTTTCAGTTGAAGAAAGACACTGTTATATTTTATAAACACTTATGTAATCAAACAGATATTTTTAAAACACTAGGGTCTTGACGCTTGTGAGTTTAATTTCAATTTTGTGAAGATCCATGAAAATGCAGTTAGCCCATCCTTCCCCAAGTGTGTGGAAGTAAGTACTGCACTGACTTACTAAACATATTAAATCCTGATTCATCTAATATTCAAGCATTTGGAAGTCTCCATTAATTGTGTCCACAGCTTCAGGATATCAATTCAGCCAAAGGTAACTGGGCATCTACAGTGTACCAAGCACTGTGTTAGGCACGAAAAATACAAAGATGAAAAAAGAAGTAGGGTTTTCTGTCAAAGACAGTTTAACTTAAGAATGTTCAAATGGTCTTTAAATGATCATGGTATTGGGGGAGGGGAGCATATATTCTACTCAGTATAGTTTGAATTGGGAGGGGAATTTTATGCAAGCTGGATTCCCTGGGAAATGATCAAATGATTTGTGTATGACACAGATGGGGATTCCCTGATATCCTGTATGTTCTAATAGTTGTATTCATCTGGGGATCCCCACTCCAAAGGAAGGCATCCATAAAGCAATGAGAATCTCTCCCCATTTCTTAGCCACAAGGAATAAACAGAATATCAAACCATCTTTAACAACCTTCTCCAGATAAGAGAGAACAGATGAATTGAAAAATTGATTCACCCTACGTTTGCCTGGTAAAAATTGTTGCTAGACTCAGATAATTGCAGAAATGTGGACTCCCCTTGTGCCCAACTTCTGCTGGGATGCAGAGAACCAAGAGAATGTGGATGTCCTGAATCTGCCTCAGCTATATCCTGCCCGACCCCCTTTCAGAGACTAGCACAGACTGAGAAGAAGCCTTTCTCCACATCCCAGGAGGAAAAGATCAGGGGCCCCTGCTTTTCTGAAGCCTCAAGGGTAGCCCTCCTCACAAAGGTGAGTGCTAGAGGGAGGCAGGTCTCCATGAGTCTCTCTGTAGCACGCACACACACACACACACACACACACACCCCTATTGCATTCTAGCCACACAAAAACTTAGACTCACAGTGGTAGAAACTACAGCTGAAACTACCTGAAATAACATGGAGAAGTGAAGGCCCATGGAAGCAGAGGCCCTTCTGTAATCCATGGCTCTCTATGTAAGTGTTTGAGATTTTTAGCTGATTTTTCATTGGGAAATTTGCATCAAAATTATGTATATATATTTTTCCAAACGGTCTTTGTTACCTCTCTCCCTATCAAGGTTCCTCACTTGGCAAACAAAAAGGAGGAGAGGAAAGAAATAAAAAGAAGGGAAGGGCCAAAGAAGGGAAAGTGGGAGAGGAAAGAATGAAATGAAGGAGGAAGGGAGAAGAAAGAACCATTGAGGAAGGTTGATCAGTTCACAGTCTAAAATATTATAGTGAGAGGAAGTGTCATGTCAGCCTGAAGAAAATACAAGTAGTAACAGCCTGAAATCCTGGCAGGTCCCTTTCCCCATCCACCCTGAAGTTAGCCTTCCCTTCCCTCCATCCTGTCTCCTCCCACACTGATCCCCACCAACCTACCTTCACTGAAGACAAAATCAGAGATGATGTCAAAAGGCTGGATGTGTACCGCAGACAGAATCATGGTAACTGTCTTCTGTGGATCGCTGGAGGCTAGTGAAATGGTCTGCTGAGCTTGACACTGGTAGGACTTCCCAGCTGGGGTGACCAAGGCAGAGAGGTGATGTGAGTTGGCCGTGTGCTTCCCGGCTGCAGGGAAGGCCCAAAGCAATGGTTAGGCCCCTACTTCTGGAAGAATCCTAACCTCCTAACCTCCTGTGCCTCTCTCTCTCTCAGCTCCAGAAACCTCTCTGATCCTCTGTGTTGCCGAGCTGGGGCTGGAGCTCTGCAGAGGGCATCAAGTGGTGACAAAGGACAAGCACTCCCCTTCTTTCAGGAGCAGGGGTTCCTTAAACATTGATTTGAAATTTCTTTTCTGGAAAAGGAGAGTGATACCTAAAAACCCAACTCTGTTTACTATATGCAACCTGAAAATGGAGATTTCAAAGAAACAGAACAGTGATGTGGTTTTCCACATTTCACACTGGCCCACACAGAATTAAAGATCTTCAACAAAGCAGGGCTGGTTGCTGGTGCCCTAGGCAGACTTAACACACATATACACTCTTTGCAGGGCTGCCCCTTTTTCTCCTTTTCAGGTACATGTTTGTTGTTTTTCCCCCCTCTTTCCCTTTTTTGGAGAGGAAGGTATCTAATTTAACTGGGAGAAGTGTTTGAATATGGATTTTGATGAAGAGAAGAAAATGTTCTTTTTACTGCAATGATAAAAAGGGGTGGAAAGGGAGACATGATCCGTACATTCTTTCATGTGTTCAATAAAAATCTTTTCCCAACACCAGTGCCCAGGTGATGGAAGGCCTTATTAGGAGATTACACAGTTTACTAAATAAATAGGTTGGTTAATTAATTAATTTGAATGTGGTCTTTGATGGCTCTTGCACATGTGAACATTCTTATTTGGGGAATGGCTGTTGCTCTTGCCACAATATTTTTGGAGGCTCTGGGAGAGTTGGAGCGATGGGCAGGAAAAGCTAATAAATTAGGACACGGTTCAGAATCTGCTCTGGGGTGACTGCAGTCAATGACTGAAGACCGAGTGTGAGCCGTAGGGCCATGAACAAAAAGATACTGCAGGCTAACCGAGAAAAGGAGTCACACTGCCCCTTTCAAGTTTCTGCGCATAAGAAGAAAAACCAGGGTGCAGGGGGGAAAAATTAGCTTCTCCGTGCTCCTTTAAAGGACATATCATAAGAGATCCTCCTGAAGCAGCCAGGGGGAAGACAGGCCCTCAAGAGATGTCTCATCGAGGATCAGGCTACGGTGACCGACCGGCCGATCCTTAGGCCCGTGGTTCCTTGCTCATCTACAAGGCCTAAAGTCCAGAGGACACTCAGGTGCTCCCGCTTCCTCTACTTTGGAGAGAAAGCCCAGGGCGGACGTGACCTGGGAGCGCAAAGTCAGGATCTGTTTCCATAAATTTCCTGAGGAATTTGGTCTCCATGCCTGGGCTCTCTGCAGTGCCCAGGCTTTCCCAGGCTTCCTCCCCAGCTTTGGGGCCTCTACTCACCACTGACTGCGTCTTTAAAATGGGTCTTCTCTAAGGAGTCATAGACAAACTGGACCTTGCTCAACCTCCACGTCGCCTCGGGTCCTTTGGACGCATTATGACTTTCCTGCCAAGAGGGAGGCGCGCGTCACTCGTCCCCGCGGCTTTTGGGTGAGGAAATCCTGGGGGCGGCCCCCGCCCACATCCACCCAGAGGTGGGCAGAGCCTCCTCTGCGCGTCCCCCTCGGGGTTACCTTTACAAACAGCATTTTGAGCGCATACGCGCGATCCACCCAGAACACCTGCAGCTCCGACTCGTTGTGGCCACAGCGGCCCTTCACCTCAGCTCCTCGGGTCAGGGAGATGTCGGCCTGTTCCGTGATCAGCTGGGAACACATACGCCCCGCACCCCCTCAGCGCACCCGGCCTCCGCGGGGGCTGTAAAGGGCAGCGCATTCAAACTCGGGGTGGCACGCCTGAGCGCTCCTTTGCGCGCGCGCTCGCAGGTCCCGGAACATGCGGTTAGATGCTTGCTCTGCGTGCAGACCCGGCCGTTAGGGAAGCAGAGAAAGGGGGATTACTTTCAAAGCAGGCAGGGCGAGCAGAAGGCGTTACAAGCCGGAACCCCCATGCAGCATTCGGGAGAAGCCTGCAGGGGCACAGAGGGGGAAGGCGGGCGACCCACGTCTTCCTGGGGCCTTGAAGGGGGATGCCCTTCGCCCCTGGAGCCCTAGGAGTAAGCCCGGAGGGAAAAGCTTCCTTACATCGACATAATTGCTGGCCCACACATCATAAGGGACAATAAATTTGGCTGCGAACTCGGCCATGAGACACGTCGTCCCATTTTCCCGCACCACAAATATATCTTTTTCAGGGTTAGTGGAAAGGCCTGAGAGATTTTCCACTTCTTGTTCTGCCATGATTCCAGCCGTTGTATCTGCGGAAAAACAAACCAAAAAAAAATCCTCTCGGTTCCGGGCTCAGTGAGCCCACGCGTCGCGGGCACAGGGGTGGAGAGATCGTGGTCTGCAGGCTTCGGGGTGATAAAGTTCCTTGCCGGCTGCTGTGCGCTCTGCGAGCCATTTCCCTAACCTAGCGCCGACAATTTCAACTCCGTTGCTGTTAATTTATGATAAAAATAAAATTTTTAAATTTAAATCCTTACTATTTTGTAAGCCGACTGGTCTTTTCTTTCATCTTAGGCTTTTAAAACCGAATCTTTCTTGCCAATGCTCAGACCCCACGAAGCAGGCTCGTATAGCATTCTGTCTGGGATGTGCGGTACAGGTGTGTGGCCCTCTGGGGAATTCCCTGCCTCTGGCGGGAAGGCCCTCCACCCCGCCCGCAAAGAAGAAAGAAAATAACAAAACGTAGGGGCCACATTTTGACCTTAAGCTCCTGGTTTTGCTCTGCTCTTTCTATTCTCTGCAAATAGTGCACCCTGCCCTCGCTGTGGCCCAAAAGCTACTCACGGAACAGCATCAGGAGAACTCGAAGTCTATAGACGCTGGAAAAGGCTCTTCCTCGGAGATCCATGCTCGCCGTGCAGCGAATGAGGCCAGATGTGCTGCTGCAGAGGCCGCCTGAGAGGGAATCCCTCAAAGTCGCCGCTGGAGTGAGCCGGGGTGAGCGAGGGGCGGGGGCACCGAGAGGGAGGCGGGGGGAAGCGCGTGTTCTCTGCGCGCTGCCGAAGACTTGGTGGCGGGTGCCGCACCGACCCGTGCAGGCTGAACGCGAGTCGGCTCACTGCGGAGGAACCAACCGAGAGGTGAGGGAGCTGTCCACGGCTGCGAGTACTGAAAGGGATCGGTTGTGTTGCAGGAGTGATTGTTGTGGCTTGGCTAGTGCAGCTAGCCAATGAGATTTGGGGGGGGCTAAAATTCTCCCTGAGTCTGTTTCCTGTTCTGCAATTGCATCCGCAGAGATGATTGTGTCCTGAGAAACTTAACAGCACTCTCAGACTTATTCGACATCCCTACTAGGTACAGTTATTAGGTGGTGTAGACATCACATCCTTGGAGTCCTGGTTGCTTAAAATGCCTCTGGTTCCTGAAAGAAAACGGTAGAACACAAATTGTTGCTGCTTTGAGGGAGGAGGAGTAGGCAGAAATAGAGAAGGGAAATGCTATGGCAACAGTTTCCTGCATTTGGAGACATCCCCTTCTCTCCTCTGCTCTCAATGAGCTAATGGATTTAAAGTTAAATTGACGCCTCCCTAAATGAGGCCGTCAGTCAGTGCAGTATTCTGGCTTATTTTCTGTGAGTTCTGCTCTCTGACTGCATGATGGCTCTAAACTCTGGGGTCATCTACCCTCACTCATTATATTGTGACTTTTCTGCCAAGAAGAATGTAAGTGAACCCGAAGTTTGTGAGGGTTGTCTAGGGTCTCTTAGGACAGTAATGTCACCTACTTTTGTAAACATAGACATTACACACATATTGCTCTATAGCATCCAGTGGGACAAAAAAAATACTACTGGACTAATTCCTATATTTACATTTTTGGTAGCTTGCTTTTTTAAAAATTTCTTGCTTCATAAATCAGAATACAGCTTTTTCAGCAATGAACATGCTGTCCTCATCAATTGTATTGATGTCCAAATATTTCATGTCTTACAGGATATTTAATTATGTGAATAATCAGTAATATAATGTCATAAAATAAACAATATCATATTAAGGGGGAAATTGCAAAGTATTTTCACATGCACTGTCAAATTTTATCCTCCTTACCACCTTAGAAGGTAGACAAGGGAACATTTGCCTTATGGTGGTTGTACACTCCCAAAACTGAGACTCAGAAAAATTAAATGACCTTGCCTAGTGTCACATGGTCAGTTAGAATTAAAATAGAAAAATCACATGCTTTAACTTCATAGGGACCATCTTCATTTTTCCTTATATAATACTTTGACTCCAAAATATACTATATCTTCATTTCCATAAAATCTTTATTCAATGACCAAATAACAAGCTGAAACCCAAAGTCTCTAATAAGATCAATAGCAATTCAAATTATGAAGTAATATTTAAATCAATACTATATTTTATATCTTCATTTTTATCTGGTATATTTCGTTCAAGCATTTTTCAAGAACTTTGCATAAATGTTTATATACAGAAGGACTGAGGCCTTTGTGATTGATAAAAGTCAATTATTATGATTGCAATTTGCAAAATTTACATGCCTTGCAATTTGTCACCTTAGCAATTGCTATTACACATTTTCCTGTAGTATCATAAAAACTTTAAAAACAATGAGACATATGTAATGAAGCATTTATATTCTCTCTCCCTCCATCTTTCCCTCCAGTACTTTAATGAGGAAAGAAATGGATAGATTTTAGTTTAGTGTTCACAATTTATTACCTTTATGACCTTGTACAAATTATCATTTTCCTCAACTGAAAAACTGGAATACCTCAGGGGATGGCTGGTTAGGCCAAGTGAACTAATGAGTAGAACATCATTCAAAACAAAGACAAATTAATTTCATCATAAACATTAACTGAATACCTATTACTTGCACTATGTTTGGTGCTCTGGGAACCCAAAGATAAACAAATACCATTATAGAAGTAGAAGAGATGTCTGTGAAAGATTATGACAATTTTTCTTGTGATACATTATTGCAGATGTCCTCATTTATAGATTATTAAAAGATCAACTGAATTAATTGATGATTATCTGCTTTAATAAGAAAACATAGATGGGAAGTAGCATGGGTCATTAATCTTAAGTTGTTGTAGTTGATTATTGATTTCATTATAAATCAAATAGTTGTTCCTTTGAAATGGTTTCTTTCCATACCTGACATACATGATCTCTTTGTTGACACCAGAGAGTACTTCAAGAGTTAAAAGAAAAAAGGAAGCAGTTTTAACTCTTTCTTCCTGGAAGGATCATTCTCAAAACATAATTAAATTTCCTTTTAGGTGTTTAATCTTAAAGATAGCTTACAAAGATCCATTAACTTCTCTATCTGTCCTCAGTGATTCTTATATTGCAATAACAATTGGATCATTTTTCCTACAACTTTCACCTACATTAATTAAATAACTTTCTAATCAAGCTTTAAAAAAATCTTCACTTCTCTGAAATCAGCAAAGAGCAAGTAAAACTCACCATTAAATC